>NW_007377824.1:80000-117173 GCF_000475195.1 Diaphorina citri | reverse complement strand
GCATCCTTGACAAGCTGCTGCTCAAGCACGCTTGACTTGTGTGGCAGGCATTACATTCTGGAGTCCGTACACTGGAATTTCGTAAGAAATGACCCCTCCAATGTAATACGAGTAGGTACATAGGTAGTAGGTAGGTAGTAGCTTAGGTAAGAGAATATGGGCTCACTTCAATACACTTTCAGTTTCCAGAGCTACCTATAATAATCTTTACACTTCCACAGGGCGGACTCGACACCTCCCAGCCTACTAGTGAGTGAGTTGCAAAGTTTCGGATCTCCTAGGAAGCTAACGAGTCTGTTGGACTCCTGTAACGAACTGGCGAGGCTCGAGGAGATGAAACGACTTCAGGTAAGATAGAATGCGCGATTTCTACTATCCGTTCAACTCCGCTACAGACAAGAGTTGAGGTTTCTTATTCGTCCGCTCCAAAGAGACCAACGATTGGTCACTTCGGTGAACATCGGTAACATGGATTTAACGGGGTAAAGTGGGACAAGGAACATGAAAGGAGCACAGATAAAGTTTCTGGGCGCCTTCCACCACAGTGCGAATGGTAAAATAATAGGTATGGAAGTGCAGATACTGTTTAGGATCCCCATAACACTCAAAATAGTCGCAACATCTCCTGATCATTTGCAGACGGAATGCGACTCGCTCCGAGGACACATCACAGTACTGGGGGACAAATACAATACTCTGGCACTCCGACACATTCAGTATAAAGCGAAACGCAAGTTCCAACTGGAAGAGTTAAGGGGGAGACTGGATGCAGGTGAGTCACTTGAGTTGAGCCACGTCAGGTGTGGTGGGATTCTGGATAGGTGACCGTTTGGACACGCCAATCACGGCATCCAGTACTTGCGTGTTGGGGTCCGGACCCCAACATCAAGCTGAATGAAATGGCAAGACCCTCGTCGACCATAACTAAGTTGTTAAAATGCGACGTAAATCTCCTACGAAATGAACTAATGCCCACTCTGTGGCTGAGTGGTCAAGGGCATTGACTCTCAATCTGGAGGTGCTGTGTTGTAAAATAGTGTGCCCTGAAGTAATGCGAGAGCGGTTCCAAGGTATGTACCCACAACTTTTTGTTACAAAAAAACTCCAAAAGTACAAATGAACAAATGCAAGAAGTTATATTAATCCATTTCCATTCCATGTCCACATTTCTCCAGGTCAATGTCAGATAGAGACTCTACAATCACAGCTCAGTGTACAGAGACAACGACTGAGGGCAGAGGAGATGTTTAGGAAGCAAGTGGAAACAGATTACCGTCGCCTGCAGGAAGAGAAGAGAGCCATCGCATCCAGGTAACTAATGGAGGTGATATATTTTGTTGGTTGAATGGCAATCGATAAATTCATTCCTTTAGTTCCTTTTTTTAACAAATAAATTCCTTTATTTCCTTTGTAAATTATAGATATGAAATCGTGTTTTCGGGAGATATTTCCATAATACCCTATAGTAAGCAGGTAGGTATTCGGCGGATGGGTGATCTGAGGAAATCGCGTGCTGTTGGCTACTCCGTGCTCACGATGGGTGAGGATAAAAGAAGCGGATGGCTTGTCGCTGGATGGAGTATACAATCCCAGTCACTAATATGTATACATTTCACCCGTACTTCTCTACTTTTTAGATTCTTATGAAACAAAATCTCATGTTTAGGAAGCAAGTGGAAACAGATTACCGTCGCCTGCAGGAAGAGAAGAGAGCCATCGCATCCAGGTAACTATGGAGGTGATATAATTTGTTGGTTGAATGGCAATCGATAAATTTATTCCTTTAACAAATAAATTCCTTTATTTCCTTTGTAAATTATAGATATGAAATCGTGTTTTCGGGAGATATTTCCATAATAGGTACCCTATAGTAAGCAGGTAGGTATTCGGCGGATGGGTGATCTGAGGAAATCGCGTGCTGTTGGCTGCTCGGTGCTCATGCTGGGTGAGGATAAAAGAAGCGGATGGCTTGTCGCTGAATGGGGTATACAATCCCAGTCACTAATATGTATACATTTCACCCGTACTTCTCTACTTTTTAGATTCTTATTAAACAAAATCTCTTGATTGCTGCACCCTCAAAATGCATACGCCTGCTATCATTGAGGTAAGATAAAGTTTTGAATAAAATAGAACACAGACACGGAGCTATAACTAGTTAGCCAGGCACCGTCCTATGAAAAATCTCCGTAGCACTCGTAGCAGAAACTAAACCGCTGATTTCAATGAGAACTGACACTAGTGGCGACAAAGCGGATGGCTTGTCGCTGAATGGGGTATACAATCCCAGTCACTAATATGTATACATTTCACCCGTACTTCTCTACTTTTTAGATTCCTATGAAACAAAATCTCTTTCTCTTTTCATTCTCTAACCAGATTACTCAACACAGAAATGGACCAGCGGGAAATGCAGCGAGAACTCTCAATCCTTCAGAAGAAGATCAGTCTCCTCGACAACACCAACTCAGAACTACTCGCCCGTCTATTGAGACTCAAATACCGTGATGGTCTAGGAGTGAGTAGCGCTGGGAACAGTACTGCTATGGGCATACCTAAGAGCACCACCTGTGATAATGTGACGTCCACATGGAGCAATCTGTAAACAGTGCACCATGTGTCACGTGTTGTAATCACGTCAAGGGGAGCTAGCCAGGCCTGCCGCACACTGGAACCGTAGTCACGCGATGCCGCCTGAAAACCCAAATCTATGAATATGATACATACCTCTCACACTCTAGGGTCGGCCATTCACTGTCAGGTAGACCTGACAGGCGTACCTACCTGTCAAGTCTACCTGATTGTGAACGGCGCTAGGCGCTACTACGCTTTCAAAGTGCGGCCCTAACCCTCGAATGTTAGGTCAAATAGGGAACAGGGATTTGTCTTTAGGCATTGATGACTCTCGATAAGAGAGAACTGATAAAGCCTTCGAAGATAATTGATTTTTTTAGAATCATACAAAACCGGTTTGTGTTTTTAGACATATGTACAGAAAAATAAAAGTGTCCACTTCCCATAATAAGTATTGATTTACCTACAGGAGATTTTGGTAAATATTTTGCCTTATTTCAGACTGAAAGGAAAGGAATCGCTAGAGATGGTAAAAATCACTACTAGGTCTTTCTAGAATGTAAAAAATAGATATTTACTAACCTACTTTCAATGTTCGTAAGGGTACTAACTAAAAAAAAATAGATTAGTTATTTACTACGGACATTGTAATAAGGTAAACATTTTAGTGTAATAGGTTCTTTTTCTTCTGTCCTTTTTTTCTGGTTTTTCTAAATGTCCTTTTAGTTTTTGCGGTTCTAAAGTTGGATTTTTCGTTTTTAGTCTAGTTATTAGTTCAATATATTCAGTAATTCAGTTCTTTTGCCAATCACCTAAAACCAACTTTGATGTAGTATACTAAACTATTAGTTTAATTTCTATACATATTATTTGTGTTAGTAAATTGTAATAAATCTACCGTGCCAAAGACACTACCTACGTAATAGATACCAGATGTTATATTAAATCTCCCGTTTTATCATTATTTATTTTAACCTGTGCTAATGTTATCTCCTACACCTACCTATTTCTTTTTAATCGTATTACCTACGTAATAGATACCAGATGTTATATTTAATCTCCCGTTTTATCATTATTGATTTTACCCTGTGCTAATGTTATCTCCTACACCTACCTATTTCTTTTTAATCGTATTTTTAGTCTAGTTATTAGTTTAATATATTCAGTAATTCAGTTCTTTTGCCAATCACCTAAAACCAACTTTGATGTAGTATACTAAACTATCAGTTTAATTTCTATACATATTATTTGTGTTAGTAAATTGTAATAAATACTACTGATACTAGGATAATAATAAAAACGGTAAGAATAATGTTAATACATAGGATGTCTAATATAAACCTAACAAATAATAAATCTACCGTGCCAAAGACACTACCTACGTAATAGATACCAGATGTTATATTTAATCTCCCGTTTTATCATTATTGATTTTACCCTGTGCTAATGTTATCTCCTACACCTATTTCTTTTAAATCGTATTTTACCTACTTTGTTATTTCCCTCTCAATTTTCACATTCCGTGCCAAATTTATTTTCCTCTTTGATTTTTTAAAAATTGAAATTTTCCGTGCCAAAAATAACTTTTGTAATTAAAATATAAATCTTTTTTCTACTTTTTATGAAATGGTTTCCTTTTGTAAAAGAAATAAATGCAAGAGTACATAGTATTTTTCTTTTATTTTGTAACGAGAGCAGTAGGTAAGTCTTTTCATATATAAATCTTTTTTCTACTTTTTATGAAATGGTTTCCTTTTGTAAAAGAAATAAATGCAAGAGTACATAGTATTTTTCTTTTATTTTATAACGAGAGCAGCAAGCCTTTTCATTTTTTTCTTGAGACATTTCACAGCAACAGAACTTTTGTTTGAAATGGACAACATTTCACAGCAACTTTTGTTTGAAATGGACAACATTTCACAGCAACTTTTGTTTGAAATGGACAGGTTTCAGTGTGTCCCAAAACTAGAAAGATACAGCACTGACTTTTGATGCAGCTGATGCTGAAGTTCCGGGTTCAAACCCCACGCAGTCATGTCATAACTCGTATATTAATAGGGAAATTACACGAAACTACGACTGATCCATCATGAACAAAACTAGAAAGATACAGCACTGACTTTTGATGCAGCTGATGCTGAAGTTCCGGGTTCAAACCCCACGCAGTCATGTCATAACTCGTACATAAATGGGTTTAACACAATTCGACCAGGGAAATTACACGAAACTACGAATGATCCATGAATGAAAGATACAGCACTGACTTTTGATGCAGCTGATGCTGAAGTTCCGGGTTCAAACCCCACGCAGTCATGTCATAACTCGTATATTAATGGGTTTAACACAATTCGACCCAGGGAAATTACACAAAACTACGACTGATCCATGAACAAAAAATAAAAATAACCAAGTTTCAATATGTGATATTTCAATAAAATAATAACCAATGTATATTGTCACGAATATGTATATGATCATCACACAAATTCAAGTTTAAAGCGGAACATGGAATTAAGTACATAAATCTAATGAAATGCGAAAAACGAATGACTATTTGAAAAGCACGCAGAATGAATTTATGGTTCAATATGTGATATTTCAATAAAATAATAACCAATGTATATTGTCACGAATATGTATATGATCATCACACAAATTCAAGTTTAAAGCGGAACATGGAATTAAGTACATAAATCTAATGAAATGCGAAAAACGAATGACTATTTGAAAAGCACGCAGAATGAATTTATGGGATGAAAGAAAATTGAAAATGCAGATATTATTTTAAATTATTTGATATTATTTTTAGTAAATGGATTGTTTGGGAAACTAGCCAAACCTGGATAGTTTTTAAGACAATTTACGGAGCTCTTGTCCCAAAAGTAACTTCAGATTAAATAAAAGAAAGCAATAATAATTTAAATAATTATGAACTTAAATGAAATAAACGTTTCAAAGCAAACAAAAAAATGGGTAACACTCAAATAAATAAATAATAATAAAAAACTTGCAATAAATTCGATCCGTTTCAATAACAATATTAAATTTGAGCATACCTGGGGTTCCTTCCAGAGCAGGTTTAGCACCAGGGAGAGACACCAGACCGCCGGGTTTCAAATGGTTTGCGGCAATGGTAGCAAGATTATTGTCATCGGTAGGTGCATACCTGGGGTTCCTTCCAGAGCAGGTTTAGCACCAGGGAGAGACACCAGACCGCCGGGTTTCAAGTGGTTCGCAGCAATGGTAGCAGCCAGCACGGAGCTCCACACACTCTGTCTCCACATGATATCTGCGCTCTTTACAAAGTCCTTAGCAGCAGCATTACCAACTGCCCAACCTCCGGCTACACAGATAACAGCATCAATCTTGTCTCCGGCCAGGATAGTCTTCAGCTCAGCCAACACTGTGGTCTCCTAAACATAATACGACACAAGGTGAATTACTATCTGTGTCCAAAAAAGTAGTGGAATCAGGGTGTTATCTGCGCTCTTTACAAAGTCCTTAGCAGCAGCATTACCACCTGCCCAACCTCCGGCTACACAGATAACAGCATCAATCTTGTCTCCAGCTAGGATCGTCTTCAGCTCAGCCAACACTGTGGTCTCCTAAACATAATATGACACAAGGTGAATTACTATCTGTGTCCAAAAAAGTAGTGGAATCAGGGTGTTATGACGATTTATTTGATTAATTTTCTTCTTATTTTATAAATCTTTAAGAAGATCTAATAGGAGGAAAAAATAGGTGGTAATTACGTGAAATCTTACCTATTCATTTTTACATCAATTGGGACCAACAATGTCCTTTTAACCTCAATAATAACAAACAAAAAAATCAATAGATTTGTAAAATGTTCTAAGAGGGCATACTCAATGATGTCTATGTTTATTTAAAATGAAGATTTACATAAAAACAGCACAATAATAAACAATATCTTTCTTCAGGACAATACTCAGATACCTGGGTACTAAGACAATGACAGTAGAGATACTTACCTACTTACCAGGATAAGTAAAGGATTTAGCTGGCATGCTTTCTTTTGGAAAGATAAAAAAAAAACTAGACACCCAAAAACTCTTATAAATATTTACAGACACTTGAGCATTGAAAGAAGATAAGGACATACAGTACAAAGTACAAGGAGTACAAGGACATACAGTACATTTTCTTCTTTTTTCCTGAACTCTGATTATTGTGGTGTTTTCACTGAACTAAACCTCCCTAAGAAAAAACATAACCTATGTAATAAAATAATGAAAACTGCATGCGGCTGCACATTTAACGGGTATAAGGACTTTTTTGTGTTGGGTGACCACAGAAATTGAACAGAACAAACAAAAAATGAAAATTTATCAAAACCAAGATTTTATTTAGAGCAAAAAAGTAAATAAGAACTCTCAGTTCTCTGGAAACAATCACCTGTAGGACAATAATTTTACTGTTACTTTCACCTGAAGTACCTAATTATACATCCCAAGTTATAAGGCTGGAAAGAGACCCCACTCTGACCAGCAACACAAGACATCTCTAGAATTGAACCCCAGACTTTCTGCAAGGCAAACAAGAGCATTCCCAATGGGACCAATTATTGTGCTTCTTTCCAAATAACTTTTAGAAGAAACTTGAAGTAGCCCAATGATTTTAATTCTAATACAGGACATACCAGTGAACGAGACAGACAAAGCCCCCCACATTTGCACAGGTGGAACAAACACAGAAAATGGCAAGACAAAATATTTCATAAGGAAGCCTCACTTTTACTGGAATGGATTAAATGGCTGATACTTCACTGGTAGGTACTTTCTAGTGTAAGTTAAGTTTGGTTTGGTTGTTCTTGGTCTCCAACTCTACCAAACTACCATTGGGAGGTCGCTCGATACCATTGGTCCATTTCCAGAAGAGCCTGAAGACAGAAATATGAAATAAACAGTCAGACAACCAAATGAGTAAAAAATACAATATTCTTGTTTTTCATAGCTGTCGCCGAGGGATGACTTCTGTACTATATACCTACATGATTTTGCATTCAGTTTGTCTGTCTTTTTGTTCCGCAAAAACTCTCAAACGCTTTGTCCAATTTTGATGAAATTTGGCAAACTCGGTGTCTCGGTAGTTTTTGAGATCGATGGAGCCTATCGCAACCCCGCAGAGGGCCTTTTTCCGAGTTTTGTAGGTCGCTCGATACCATTGGTCCATTTCCAGAAGAGCCTGAAGACACAAATAAATAGACAGACAACCAAATGAGTAAAAAATAGAATTCTTGTTTTTTATAGCTGTCGCCGAGGGATGACTTCTATACTATATACCTACATGATTTTGCATTCAGTTTGTCTGTCTTTTTGTTCCGCGAAAACTCTCAAACGCTTTGTCCAATTTTGATGAAATTTGGCAAACTCGGTAGTTTTTGAGATCGATGGAGCCTATCGCAACTCCGCAGAGGGCCCTTTTTTCGAGTTTTGTTAAAGCGCCTAATGGGGGGGGGGACATAAGTCTCTAGTAAAAGATAACTTACTCTGCCACATATTGGAGTGGGGTCCAAGTGCTCGTGTCGGCATCTGGCATCCATTTCCTATTCATAGGCGTGTCCAGAGTGACAGGTAGGAGAGCCACGGCCAGACTGTTCTCTGGAAGGCCACTCTTGTCACTGGCCAGACTCTTGGTTAACTGGTGAACCGCCGCCTTGGCCATACCGTAGCCAATCATACCTGAGGAATGAAAGTATCAAATCAAATGCCAGAAATCTAGGTTTTACCTTTTAAATCTAGTTTTACTGAAATCTGCTATCTACTCTGCAAATGGAGGTTGGGGTGGTTAACTGGTGAACCGCCGCCTTGGCCATACCGTAGCCAATCATACCTGAGGAATGAAAGTATCAAATCAAATGCCAGAAATCTAGTTTGACTAAAATCTGCTATCTACTCTGCAAATGGAGGTTGGGATGCAGAAAGTTTGGGTTCCATATTTGCCATCGAATTGAGAAAGAAGAAAAAAAGAATCGTTATCTTGCATTTTCCATTACAAATACATACTTCAAAAGATTACTTTACTTTATCGTGTTGGTGTAAAGACCAATTATTGGGGAGTGTTGTCTCCTTTCACCGATCTGATGACGGACGTATTACAAGATGGGCATGCTATGACACAAACCCCACAAAGTTCAATACTTATACAGGAGTTCCATAGCTACGTCTACGTTAGCTACGAAGCAAGATTCAATTCGATTTTAAACGGACTTTATTTTGTTCTACTTTTGGGTGTTACTCCAAGTTTGCAATCCGACCTTGATTCGTTATAAAATAATTTATGGCCCAATATGGTTGAAATATTAAACAACCTCCATGGCCGAGTGGGTTTCACACTAGGCTTGCACTCCGGAGGTCTGGGGTTCGAAGTTTTTTCGGCTCTGTGTTTGAAGTTCGGGGTCCACTCAGCCTGGTAAGGACAATTGAATAGCTTCTTTAATCGAGTAGCAACATCAACAAAACCAGTAAAAATGTTTGCTTTCATCGGAATGTGAAGAAGAACGATCGTGTGTAACTTAAGTAAGGCAAATGCAGTATTCTCTGCACCCTGAGCACTATACATTTTGAAATTTGGGAAATGTCCGGGTTTTCGATGGAATGTCCGGGTTTTTGGAACCAAATGTCCTACTTTTTAAAAATTTGATCTGGAGACCCTATTTATGGGGTGAAAGAAAATGGAAAATGCAGATATTATTTTAAATTATTTGATATTATTTTTAGTAAATGAATTGTTTGGGAAACTAGCCAAACCTGGATAGTTTTTAAGACAGTTTACGGAGCTCTTGTCCCAAGAGTAACTTCAGATTAAATAAAAGAAAGCAATAATAATTATGAACTTAAATGAAGTAAACATTTCAAAGCAAACAAAAAATGGGTAACACTCAAATAAATAATAATAAAAAAACTTGCAATAAATTCGATCCGTTTCAATAACAATATTAAATTTGATCAATGGATATAAATTTGATCTAAGTCCTGCACTACTTCCAATCATAACTATTATTTTATAATAAATCAGTACTATTTATAATAATTAATCAAACATAACGTACATAGATTATTTATTTATTAGGGAGGACTGCATTTAGCATGGTAACATGAATATTCTAATTTTTTACAACATACATAATTTTGAGTATGAGTCCAGAGTATGAGTCCAATATTTTTTCAGTCAATCTATCACCCGAAATTATTACATTTATTGACATTTCTCAAAATTATGACAATAAGATGGCCTTTTCTTCAACAAAAATCTCATATTTTGGGTTCCTTGAGGTACCATCTACACTAGAAGAGTCAGTGGCCTGAACCTCGAAATATCATGATTTTATTTGTATCCCGAATTCACTGCAAAGACTTCAAAAAACGAGAGATTCAAAAACAAACCCAGAAAATGGCAAGACAAAATATTTCATAAGGAAGCCTCACTTTTACTGGAATGGATTAAATGGCTGATACTTCACTGGTACTTTCTAGTGTAAGTTAAGTTTGGTTTGGTTGTTCTTGGTCTCCAACTCTACCAAACTACCATTGGGAGGTCGCTCGATACCATTGGTCCATTTCCAGAAGAGCCTGAAGACACAAATAAATTGACAGACAACCAAATGAGTAAAAAATAGAATTGTTTTTCATAGCTGTCGCCGAGAAGGTCGCTCGATACCATTGGTCCATTTCCAGAAGAGCCTGAAGACACAAATAAATAGACAGACAACCAAATGAGTAAAAAATAGAATTGTTTTTCATAGCTGTCGCTGAGGGATGACTTCTGTACTATGTACCTACATGATTTGCATTCAGTTTGTCTGTCTTTTTGTTCCGCAAAAACTCTCAAACGCTTTGTCCAATTTTGATGAAATTTGGCAAGCTCGGTAGTTTTTGAGATCGATGGAGCCTATCGCAACCCCGCAGAGGGCCTTTTTCCGAGTTTAGTTAAAGCGCTTAATCCCCGGGGGTCAGTACTGGGTTAAGCGCTATTATTTAAGCCACCCCCTACTCCCTATAACTCATATTGAACACTCTGACTGAGCTTTCGGAATGTCCAGGACCCTGAACCTAGGGGGTACAGGGTTCGAATCTTGGCTGGTCAGGATAAAATGGTTTGTCGCAGGGGGGACAGGGTTTGAATCCTGGGACTGGCTAAAAGGGAGATTTTGGTTTGTCAGTTTATCACTCTCCTTGACTTCGAAACTTGAATCGTCTTTGCTCTCAGACCCTAGAATTCCGAATTCTAGATCCACGGTCGTCTCTCTTATCACACATAAGCTCCCAGACCCTAGACTAAGCCAAGTCTAGATCCGCGGTCGGTCTCTTGCTTATTGTTTTATCACTTGTAAATATCCATATTCATATTATAACCAATCTCTCAGACCCTAGACTAAGCCAAGTCTAGATCCGCGGTCGTTTACTTACTTACCTTCTTTTACCTGTACATATTCTTAGCATATTATAAGTTTAATTGTAACACATTACCTAATCACCTACCTATCAAATCCAAAACCGTAACCCTATTCAAAGGTCTAAAAAAAAGATGAGTGTTCCACCGCCGTTTTTATTTCGTAGCAATGGAACAACTGCTACATTAGACACTTGTGGCCTGTGTTTTCCCCCCCGTTTTTTTTTCGTAGCGATGAAACAACTGCTACATTGGACGCTTGTGGTCTGTGTCGTAGCATGCCCATCCCGTAGTATGCCTCTCATCAGATGGGCGAGAAGAGACACAATACTTCCCATTTAGGTGCTGGGTCAACACAAGAACACCAGAAAGTAACCCATTGAAATATTTGCAATCGAAAAACAAGTACAAATTTTTGTCAATGGTGGGATAAGAACCCGGGACCTTCTGCATGGCAAGCAAGTGCGTTACCACTGAACCAACCATGCCCCCTTGTTTGATGTTAACCTACATCAAACAAAGAACAGCCCAAAGATTATGGTCTAATTAAACAACCACATCCACATCAAACAAACAACCAACCAAAAAGAACACATCTAATAAAACAACCACCCTTGTTACTTACCCAATTCTGAGCTTTGAAATGAGACACAACAGCAGATCCCAAAGCTCCTCTGCCTCCGTAAATGAAAATCTTGCCTGACATTTTACTCTACAAGCACGAAACCAAGTGACAAATTGAAATGAGACACAACAGCAGATCCCAAAGCTCCTCTGCCTCCGTAAATGAAAATCTTGCCTGACATTTTACTCTACAAGCACAAAAACCAAGTGGCAACTCAGAACAAAATCACAAACTAGTTCGAATACCAAAGTTCTGTCTAGGCTAAAAGTGAAAGTGCAAGGAAATCCTCGTCTGGCAAGGTTAAAGTTTGGAATTAGCTTGGTAAAATGGCCTTGCTTTGATGAAGAACTATGCGGTTAATAGACAGAAGTAGGAGCGTGTTTTGACACTAAAAACTGACCATCGAAATTTTGACCCGATTACATTACTTTCCTTCCTATAGGATAAGGAAAGTAAAAAGTAGAGAAGGGGACATTTTAATCAAGAGTGTTCTCATACCCTCTCCCTAACAGGATTCTATTGGCAACTTTCCCGTCCTCTGTATTCCCGTCCCTCCCTTTATTCCCGGCTCCCGGTCCGCTATAGAAAGTTTAGCCTGGAGAAGACAATCGCTTTCATAGCGGGAATATAGTTAGGGAGGGGAGGAATGTGGGAGGTTTGATTTATGTGTGTTTCAGATAGAATGGGATGTGAGATAACGGAATCATACTGGGTGCCTCATCTTGTATGAATAAAAGGTTTTGAACGTCACTGTATAACGGCAAAGGTTTTTACCCTCTGTTCGGTTATAACCTGCCTCCTTACACACATTAACCTCAGCCTGAGTGCTGCGACCCCAGCCTGAGGGACCCCAGCCTGAGGGACCCCAGCCTGAGGGACCCGGGGAAAGCCAGCAGGATGTGATTGCCCAGATGTCTCATCCGGTTCATAAATATGACAACCGCAGACACTTTCAAACGTTCCATCAACTTCGGGAACTTATGGCTTTTTGACTTGAAGTTCTTTTTTATAGAGCGTGAAAAACTCGTTTTCGGTGGTAAATTGCCGAGTTTTTCTACAAAGTCACAACTTTTTTTTTCTTTTTTTCATAGCGCGGAACTCTTTTAGTTGGTAAATCTGAAAGTTGTTATTAGGAAGAGATACTAAGTTGACGTCATCACATGGCAATAACTAAATACATAATGTAGAATGTAGGTAATCAATAAATAATTGAAATTAGTTGGACTTTTATTTCGTAGGAAGTGTACAATACAAAGTACATATTTCATTCCCATTTTCCTTCCTTACCACATTTGAGATCAAAATATTATACTATTCTACGGGGCGAACGACCTACGTTAAAGCGGGGAAAAGGAATACTATCCAATGAGAGCTACATTTCTTATTTTATTTCATTACTGAGCTGGTTTTATAGGTACCTACCTAATAGATATTAGATATTTGAACTGGTATTATTCTTGGCTGTTCGATTCTCAATTCACACTCCTTCCCTTATCACACATTATCCGGGCTAATGCCACAGTTGAACAGGTATTGCCCGACTTTCTCCGGCGAGTTGTTCAAAAACTTCAAGTTATCCTCCAAAGTCCACACGTCTCGCTGATCCTTGACAATGGTCAACACTTCTGGGTTCCAAACAAAGGCGGCAGTCACTGGTGCCAGTTTCAAAAGCTTCAATTTGTGAAGGACCTCAGGCGGGAAGGGTCTTTGGTATTCTGATTCTTGGTCCACCAGGAAAATGTCGTCTCCACTGAAACATGGAAATGAAGTTCTATTAGTGTGGAGGTACCAGTATCCACTAGGAATAGTTCATGTCTACTTGTCCAGCGAAATATGGAAATGAAATCAAACTATACACTGGAGTAGGTATATTCCACTCCCGCAGGCACATTTCGGGCCTCTAAAATCCTAACCAAATCGCGAGATCCAATGACAAACAAGCTACACCGTCACATCAAACAGAACAGCTTTGTTGACACAGTGTGCTCAGAACTCATTAGGGTGTGGTATCTGAAATAAAAGGAATCTGGTCATTTCTGTGTTGAAAACGTTGGAATAATGTCTAGGGCCGTGGACAAATGGAAACATAATGGAGTGGTTGGTCCAGTGGTAACTTGCTTGATTGTCATTTATGAGGTCCGGAGGGTTGGAATCCCAGAGTCGACAAAAATTGAGGAGCTGGGTGCAAAAAGGGAAATATGGATTTTTTGCCCTTTTTGCGTAAAACGGTTTTTTGACTAGAACGTGGTGCACTCTATCTTCCAGCGTTTGAACTGCAGTGATAACTTTTTTTTTCGATGAGTTACAGCGTTTTTTGTAAACATACTTTTCAAGGATTTTGATGAAAAATTGAAAATTTTAAAGTTAAATATCTCAGTTTGATGATTTTCATTTATTGCCCTTTTTGCACCCAGCTCCTCAATTGCACTCAGATTTCGATTATTACATTCTGCCGATCCTGTGTTTATACCCACCTAAATGGGAAGTATTGTGTCGCTTGTCGCCCATCTAATGAGGAGCATACTGCGAGATGGGCATGCTACGACACAGACCACACGAATCTAATGTAGTTCCAGAGTTCCAGTGAGAGCGCGTTTTCAACGAATGATCAAATATTTTTACAAGCCATTGGATGGGAATGACTACTGTAACTTGAACGTCAAATGTGTGCACTGGAGTGCCAGTCATGTCGCTGTCGTCCGATGTGATTGACATACTGCGAGATGGGCATGCTACGACACAGACCACACGAATCTAATGTAGTTCCAGAGTTCCAGTGAGAGCGCGTTTTCAACGAATGGTCAAATATTTTTACAAGCCATTGGATGGGAATGACTACTGTAACTTGAACGTCAAATGTGTGCACTGGAGTGTCAGTCATGTCGCTGTCGTCCGATGTGATTGGAACACCCGGTATAACTCAACTTGTCATCCGTTCTTCATCCCACCTGAGCATTGATTTCACTCCTGTTTGTATAAAAACAAAAACCTCGTCACCGCAGTTTTCATATGGTAGAATAATGTTTGCGGGGGCCAAGGGAGCATTTTGCCTGGTGGCAATAGGGCTACTTCTAATCCAGTAAGTATACATACGCTTGTCCATTACTTTCAACTTTCACTTCATTTAACTTTCGATCATTTTTTTTTATTATTATTATCTTTTATATGAGTTACGTTTTATACCTAGATTTGAAATGAAATGGTTTTAAAACTCCATTTGTTATTGTATGTTTTTCCCCTGTTTTCAGACATGTAGACAACAAAAGTTTGAGGAAAAGAGGGGTGTCCAAAATGACGAAATCTTTGAAAAGTCAGTCCATCGTGTTTGGTGGAAAGAAACAGGTCCAAACTGCTATTGATCCAAATGCTTGTGTTGTGTTTGGTTATGAAGAAAATCTATCCAAGGCCATTTTGTACAATGACTTCTTTGATTATTTGAATCAATTACAAATTGAATACGCTCGAAGTATCTATTACCCTCCTGACTTTAGTTCCAAGATCACCGATGGACAATCATTCGATATCATCATCGTGGGAGGTGGTATCTCAGGATGTTTGACAGCCAAGTTGTTAGCTCAGTCTGGATGTAGCGTATTGATTCTGGAAGCTGGACCTGACGCTCCCATATCCTCAGCTATTCCTGCTCTGTGGCACGAGAGCCTGACTTTAGTTCCAAGATCACCGATGGACAATCATTCGATATCATCATCGTGGGAGGTGGTATCTCAGGATGTTTGACAGCCAAGTTTTTAGCTCAGTCTGGATGTAGCGTATTGATTCTGGAAGCTGGACCTGACGCTCCCATATCCGCAGCTATTCCTGCTATGTGGCACGAGAGTAAATCCTAACTGTAGTAAGGTGCTAAAAATATCTGTCTATAATTTGGAGCATCCAAAGACAAAGTTCAAACTGTGAGGTTCCTGAAGCAGAAGGATTTAGAAGGACCGCTTACCTGAAGATCAACACAGACGGGAAACCTTCCACCATCCATTCTGTAGCGGCATCAATATGGGTGACGTTACGAGGCAGACCAAAGTCTCGCAATGTTCCAGACTTCACCAGTGATCTACCAGAGAACTGCCAGAACTTGCGACCTGAAGAATTACGAATTGAGATTATTGAAAATTGATTATAATCCAGGGGAAGATAATGGACAAGAAATCAGTAGGAAAAAGACTCCGAGTCGCTTTCAACTCTTGACGTTCACTCTACCCCGAGAACGCGTCGTATCTTGAAGCTGCGAAATTTACGAGAGTGGTTCAACGAGGGTCGCTTTCAACTCTTGACGTTCACTCTACCCCGAGAACGCGTCGTATCTTGAAGCTGCGAAATTTACGAGAGTGGTTCAACGAGGCATCTGCATCTGCATTTGCGCATCTGCAGCACCTTCTAATCCAAAGTCAGTATTGATTAGATCTGGATTTATTTACCTGAGGTGAGCACCAAGGTAGATGAGATTTTGTTCTGAAATGCTGCATCGATTTTGTGAACATTTTGAGGCAATTCGGGGAACTCAACATGGATATTGGAAGGTTCTGGCATGTCTCCTACATCTTTTAAGCTCCACATAAACTGAAAATGTAGAGGAAAAAAGATATCAGTTTTGAGTTCTAGATGCTTTTGCAAATCAATCACCCGAAAACCCAAAAGGTATCAGATCATCCAACAACATAAATATCGAAGTATTAGGAAATCCATTTTTTTATATATGTTATATTTTATTTCCTAGCATATATTCTTTGGCACATTACATGTCTGCTAAATGACCACTTACCTCACTTTTGAAAGCCAGAAGTACGCCCATATAACTAGAAATGGCATCGATTGAATTCTCTTCACAGATCCATGCGTTGTTGGGATGGAGATTTGATGAACTTCTTTCTGTAGTACTTCTATCAGTTGTTGGAGTTCTCTTCACAGATCCATGCGTTGTTGGGATGGAGATTTGATGAACTTCTTTCTGTAGTACTTCTATCAGTTGTTGGAACTGTGACAATCTCTCTGATCCTGTGAGTTGTTGGTTCTCTTGTTCTATCTCTATTATAATATGTTGGTTCTGTGGTTCTATCTCTGTTGTAAAGTGTAGGTCTTGTTGTTCTATCTCTATCTGTGAGTTGTTGGTTCTCTCGTTCTATCTCTATTATAATATGTTGGTTCTGTGGTTCTATCTCTGTTATAAAGTGTAGGTCTTGTTGATCTATCTCTGTTATACATTGTTGGTTCTGTCGTTCTGTCTCTATTATACATTGTTGGTGCTGTGGTTTCATCTCTCTTATCAGTTGTTGGTCTTGTTCTTCGATCTCTGTTGTAAATTGTTGGTTCTGTAGTTCTGTCTCTGTTGTAAATCGTTGGTCTTGCGGTCCTATGTCTTTCAGTAGTTGGGACTGTTCTCCTGTTGGTTGTAGGTTCTTCAGTCTGTTCTGTTGTAACTCTACGTCTATCCACATTGTTGTCGTTCTATCTCTATTATAAATTGTTGGTGCTGTAGTTTCATCTCTGTTATCAGTTGTTGGTCTTGTTCTTCGATCTCTGTTGTAAATCGTTGGTCTTGCGGTCCTATGTCTTTCAGTAGTTGGGACTGTTCTCCTGTTAGTTGTAGGTTCTTCAGTCTGTTCTGTTGTAACTCTACGTCTATCTACATTGTTGAAGGTGTCACAGTTGAAGACAACCTGGGCGAGTTTTTCTCTGCTATGTTTAAGAGACAAATCCTTATCCAGGATCCAAAGGTCTTGATTCCTGATTAAACTGAGTTCATCTGGAGTTTCCAAGCTTGACGGAAAGGCTGCTGTCATGGTCCGTAGTTCTGGATGCATACTCAGCTGGGCAAATATCTCTGCTTGGTCGACTTTCTCTTGGGATGTCTCAGGATCTAGAAGAAATTGTCTACCTCCACTGAAACAAGCCATAAAAATTAAAAGATGTGAATGTTTACAAATGTTTAAAATGACATGCTCCACTTTATGAGGAATATGTTTTATTATGATTTACATAACTACAGTCATATAACATTTAAAAAGTAGTTTATTCCTCTGGCGATGGCGTACCCTTTATTAGAATTGCCCCTCCGATGTATTACTTGAAAGATGGCCAAAGAATGATTGCCTCGAGCATCTTCTTGAGAGCAATAAAAGATAAAAATACCGTACAGGTAAGTAAAAATAGCGAAGTTACAAAACTTTGCTTCGATGAAACAAAAACCAAAGTGACGTTGCCCCTCCGATGTATTACTTGAAAGATGGCCAAAGAATGATTGCCTCGAGCATCTTCTTGAGAGCAATAAAAGATAAAAATACCGTGCAGGTAAGTAAAAATAGCGAAGTTACAAAACTTTGCTTCGATGAAACAAAAACCAAAGTGACCGGTGTGGAATTCCGAAACCCTCAAGGAAAAACAATCAAAGTGAATGCAAACAGAGAAGTAGTCCTTGCTGCAAATAGTATCAACTCTGTCCGTATCCTGCAACAATCTGGTGTTGGAGATGCTGCTCTTTTATCAAAATACAATATTCCTCTAGTGAAAAATTTACCCGGTGTTGGAAAACGTCTCAGCTTGCATCCAATGTTCTTTGGACTCAGTTATACTTTTACCAAAACTCCCGTCTCTTCTTATACAATCAATGAAATTATCTATGAGTACCTGACACAGAGAACCGGGAAAAGAAGAAGAAAATTCACTAGAAAGAGGGGTGGAAGATTGGAGAAATGACTTTTTAATTCGGAAATTTTCATTTCTTCTTTTTTTTACTATCGCATACATGTCGCTTTAGATCCAATTAAGACATTTCATCTTCAAGATGTGGTAACTTTTGTGTGAAGAAACTGAGGCTGTGTTGTGTTTTCCAATCCGATAGTGTTTATTTGCGGCAGTAGTTTACTAAACCCACAATCACCCAACCGGTGTACTCGTATCTTCAAGGAATCCACCCCGACCGGCCAATGAAATCTAAGCTGAGTCTAAGACAACTTACCTCAAAAACAATACGACCTGTCTGCCTTGCATAGTCCATTCCGAAGCAGCATCAACATGAGTAATATCAGATGGCAGACCTAGCTCTTCCAGAGTTCCAGACGCCTTCAGAGAACTACCGAAGAACTCCCAGAAGTTTTGTCCTGAAAATTTGCCAGCAATAAACACATAATAATTTGCTCGAAATTGTTAGTTTGCCCTCGGTATTATAGGCTCATATTGAGTCTATATAGAGATTATAGAGTATATAGGTTCATTTTTGGACGCTTTTCATCGTATTTGCGCTGACGACTGCACATTTCAGATCAGAATGATATAGGTATTATAGGTAGTCTGTCAGAGAACTACCGAAGAACTCCCAGAAGTTTTGTCCTGAAAATTTGCCAGAAGTAGATATGTACATGATAATTTGCTCGAAATTGTTAATTTGCCCTTGGTATTATAGGCTCATATTGAGTCTATATAGGTCCATTTTTGGACGCTTTTCATCGTATTTGCGCTGACGACTGCACATTTCCGATCAGAATGATATAGGTAGTCTAGAACCAGAGGTTACCAAATCGGCAATAACCAATCTTCCTATTCTAAAATATTCAATTCTGTCTAGTCTAGTCTAGGTACTATATTTATTTTATTCTATTCTATTCTATTTTCCATTACCTGATATAAGGACGAGTGTGGACGTAATGACATTCTCGTAGGCGGCGTCGATTTTCCGCACGTCTTCAGGCAACTCTGGGAACTGGCGATGAATTTCAAACGGTTCCCGCATGTCACTTCCCAATCTCCACATCCACTGAAATCAAAACAACATCCAGTCAGATGAAATTAGACGGTCACATTAAGGTCGAGTTTTACCACCGTGGATTGTCTTAGGATTAAGTTCAATTCGACGTTGACCTGGCAATTAAGTATGTGTATCCAGGATTTCAAGGAGTTACCCCGTCCAAGTATCCAGACAGTAGCTTACCTATTTTGTGAATGCTTCTGTATTATAAAGAGGAACCTTCTGTCAAATCCTACAGAGTTGCGTGCCATACCATTGGAAATCCATAATGGAGCCTTCCCAACCATCGAAGGTCAACTGTTTAGTTGTCACACGGAAAAACAACATCCAGTCAGATGAAATCCAGACGGTCACATTCAGGTCGAGTTTTACCACCGTGGATTGTCTCAGGATTGAGTTCAATTCAACGTTGACCTGGCAATTAAATATGTTTATCCAGGATTTCAAGGAGTTACCCCGTCCAAGTATCCAGACAGTAGCTTACCTATTTTGTGAATGCTTCTGTATTATAAAGAGGAACCTTCTGTCAAATCCTACAGAGTTGCGTGCCATAGATACCATTGGAAATCCAAGATGGAGCCTTCCCAACCATCGAAGGTCAACTGTTTAGTTGTCACACGGGCGACGCCCAAATTGAGTCCCAAACCTTTCTTTTTCTCTCCCTTACCTCGCAATGTGACAACTGTCACTAAAACTACTGTAGAGAAAACTAGTGTTATTAGTGAAGACTAACAAGTTACTCGAACTAAATAGGTAGTTGTGTACCTAGCCATTTTAGTTTTGAACCCAACACATGAAAAATCAGGTTGAAGGGGCAATATAGCTTTTTTTTTCAAGGGTTGAACCATTTTCCTTTATTCCCAAGATGTAATTTTATACTATTTGTTGTACAGAAATGTTTTCAAACCAATGACTTATTAGAATGGTAATGACTGTGACCAAAAGATTTGTAAGATATACCTAAATTCCTAAATAAGTACCTCTGAATAAATTGTTACTCACATTTTGGACTAACTTCTCTCATCTTGTTTCCTTTAATGAAAATAACGAACAGTGAAAGTGGCAGGGTCACCAAATCGTAAGAGCATCATTTACGAAAATTACTAAAACCAAGTGTATTAAGCACACCAATAAAAATATTATCCTCTGCTCAAGCCACCCTCCCATGACTCTGTCGTCGTCTGTCTCCTGGTTCTAGTTCCTCGACTGTAACTGTCCGTGGTAGATGGTCCATTGTACCAGGTAGATTCGGTTTTCAAGGGTTGAACCATTTTCCTTTATTCCCAAGATGTAATTTTATACTATTTGTTGTACAGAAATGTTTTCAAACCAATGACTTAATAGAATGGTAATGACTGTGACCAAAAGATTTGTAAGAAATACCTAAATTCCTAAATAAGTACCTCTGAATATATTGTTACTCACATTTTGGACTAACTTCTCATCTTGTTTCCTTTAATGAAAATAATGAACAGTGAAAGTGGCAGTTGGCAGATCCACCAAATCGTAAGAGCCATCATTTACGAAAATTTCTAAAACCATGTGTATTAAGCACACCAATAAAAATATTATCCTCTGCTCAAGCCGCCCATATCTGGGGGAAAAAATTAATTGACCATTCTAGGATTACGCGGTCAATTAATCAAAGTAGGTACAGACCATAATTTCTTCCGCTCGCTCTCTCTCTCTCTCCCTCTCCGCCCTGCATCGCGCGTACACTGGCGATGAATTTCAAACGGTTCCCGCATGTCACTTCCCAATCTCCACATCCACTGAAATCAAAACAACATCCAGTCAGATGAAATCCAGACGGTCACATTCAGGTCGAGTTTTACCACCGTGGATTGTCTCAGGATTGAGTTCAATTCGACGTTGACCTGGCAATTAAGTACGTTTATCCAGGATTTCAAGGAGTTATGAAAAAATTAATTGACCATTCTAGGATTACGCGGTCAATTAATCAAAGTACAGACCATAATTTCTTCCGCTCTCTCTCTCTCTCCCTCCCTCTCCGCCCTGCGTCGTGCGTATAATGCGTCCTCGGTATGACTTATGAACTGTCATCAACAAGAACATCATCAATTATGTGCCACAAAACTTGGGAAAAGTCTCCTCCTCTGGGTTTCCCGCAAACTGCATCCCCCTCGAGTGTGGACGTAATGACATTCTCGTAGGCGGCGTCGATTTTCCGCACGTCTTCAGGCAACTCTGGGAACTGGCGATGAATTTCAAAAGGTTCCCGCATGTCACTTCCCAATCTCCACATCCACTGAAATCAAAACAACATCCAGTCAGATGAAATTAGGCGGTCACATTCAGGTCGAGTTTTACACACCGTGGATTGTCTCAGGATTGAGTTCAATTCGACGTTGACCTGGCAATTAAGTATGTTTATCCAGGATTTCAAGGAGTTACCCCGTCCAAGTATCCAGACAGTAGCTTACCTAATTTGTGAATGCTTCTGTATTATAAAGAGGAACCTTCTGTCAAATCCTACAGAGTTGCGTGCCATACCATTGGAAATCCATATAATGGAGCCTTCCCAACCATTGAAGGTCAACTGTTTAGTTGTCACACGGGGTCGACGACTGACGTCACTTTTGCGGACTGAGTCACTGAAAACCTGCTCATTAGAATGGGCACCTAATGCCATAATACTCATCAAAATAGTGTAATTCATTTACATATTAAGTACATAATTATATAAATAATGTAGAGAGAAACTCACCTAAGGTATACATATGTTTTATTATTTGTCTCTGAGTTTTTATTATTTATATTTTTGTTTTTAGTGATCTGAGATGTTGACTTATTGCCAAAAAAGGCGGGAAATCCGCGATGTAGATAAAAGATTCTATGGAAACATAATTATACAATATGCAATGCGTGCATTAAGACGAACTTGGCCTGACGCATTGACATGCATCAGACATGCACTTCGATTGATGCAATTCATGAGTAGGCATAATATGACTGTTTATGTTTACCCAGTCATACAGATTCTCCTATATATGTAGGTAAGTAAGGTACCTAATGTGACTAGGCAATACGAAGAGAACTATAGGTAGGTAATAGAACGTATTCATCTAGGTGACATCAGGTAGGTATGAGTGTAGCGGAAAACCCTTTGTCACGTCACTGATGGTTGTAAAACTGAAACCAACATAAAGCAAACCACTGGCCTTTTTGACCGCTTTTGGCGGTTTTTAGCTTTACTAACTAAACGGTAAGAGATATCGAAAAAGTTATGAGAGGAGACCCCCAAAATCATACATAAGAAACCAAGATAACCATTTTTTCTTTTTCGTTCTACCAAAATCCTTAAATCTTACCTCCTTATACGAGGTTTGATAGAGGAAACTGTAACAATGGAGGTCTTATCGTCCCAAAATCGAAGAGAGAAGGAATACAGGGTAAGGAGAAAGCCAGCCTCAAACGAATCTTATCTGTATGAAGTTCGCCCAGGGCGGAAATTGAACCTAGCACTTACAGGACAGGCGCTCTACCTTTCCAAGCTAACTGGGCTGGCTAGTGACAGACATTTGAATTCAGAAATCGTCAAAAGCTACAGAGGCAGACCGTCGGAATATTGTTTTTTAATTACCGCCATTAAAACAGAGGACGGGACGGTGGAATGAATTAATGTCGCGCTTTATAGCCCTGTCATGTGTTTTTAGAATATCATTCTTTGTTTCCGATGTAGAACATTTTAAAATAGTAACATTCACCCCGTCTGTGTCCTGAGGGCACAGAATATTCATCCCTTCTCTGACTTTTGAATTCCAGAAATCTAACCACTTGCATGACTTTGAATACCTTATCTGACTTTTGAATTTCAGAATTTTACCCACTTTCCTGACTTTTGAATAGGACCAAACCCTCCCCGTACCTACCTATCTAAACTTACCCTTCTATGTGGATATATGAGACATACCTATTATGTATTTGTGTATCTATCCTGGCTTATGTTTTCTACCTATACAAATAATATCATACGGTAATATTAATGTCATGATGTCCATTGAGGTCTTAACATCCTCTCACCTACCTTTCTCCTACTTCCCTTTCTCTATCCTCTTCCTCTTCTTCTCCTCTTCTACCTAGAAATCCTTGGTAAAAAAGACATCAGGCCGAAAGTAGTTAGGTGGAAGAGCTCCTCCAATAAAAAATAGACCTTATAGGTGGGTATTCGGTCCACTTACCTTCATTGGAATGGATTTGGTTCTACCTTCTGTTTCGGTCCTAGACATCAGCAAAAACCACAAGAATCAAAGTGAGAGTTTTCCCCAGTGAGAAATTTCGGTTCCCTGTCACCTGATAGTGATAGTCACTTGCTGCGGTCAAATTGGCATCACGCACCACTACTTTATCCACTAGTTGGGTTCTACTAATTGGAATTTTTGGTAGACAGAGGAGAAAATATTCAAATAGCTAGGTGCCTATGAGGTACAATCGATATTTTTTCTCCATACTTATCTTCTTTTCCTTTCTCGCCTTTTCCCGTGTACAGACGGGGTTGGCGTTTTTGTCAGCCTCTCAATCAGCCTTAGCTAGGGTGATTGCTTCGAAGACATTTGGTTTTTGGCCACAAAATTTTTATGATTGGACGACCTTCGCACTTCGCTCTCAATTTTGTGTTTATGATTGGACGCCCTTCGCACTTCGCTCTCAACCTTTGCTACTTCTTTAGCGAGGGAAATTTCAGGCTGGTTTCCTCCTTGTTTATTTATTCCGGGATTTAACCATTGGGGTAGGTAAATCCTGTTCCCTTAAAACCCTGCTGTCGTCCGAAAGCACGAAGTATTTTTCCATAATAAATCCACAAGGTGAGGTAACAGCAAACGTAATAATCTTGTAAAATCTGGTGTGGAAATATTAAAACGTCGCGGCCTGTCGCCTATTGTAAATCTACAACACTTCCAATAAATGTAGTGGAAAATTAAATAAATTTCCATGCTGCATACTCCATGCTTGTATTTTAATATTGTGAGACGCGCTTTTTTCTACCTATTTGTGTTAGGAAAAGCATGTGTGACATGCAATTTATATGACACACTCTGTACCTATAGACGGTAGCATGGGGGGGGATGTGAATGTGAGTGAAAATGTACTCCTGTTCCCTTAAAACCCTGCTGTCGTCCGAAAGCACGAAGTATTTTTCCATAATAAATCCACAAGGTGAGGTAACAGCAAACGTAATAATCTTGTAAAATCTGGTGTGGAAATATTAAAACGTCGCGGCCTGTCGCCTATTGTAAATCTACAACACTTCCAATAAATGTAGTGGAAAATTAAATAAATTTCCATGCTGCATACGCATACTCCATGCTTGTATTTTAATATTGTGAGACGCGCTTTTTTTACCTATTTGTGTTAGGAAAAGCATGTGTGACATGCAATTTATATGACACACTCTGTATAGACGGTAGCATGGGGGGATGTGAGTGACTTGAAATGTACAGGGTGTCAAATAAATTATCTCAACATAGGAAGATGATTTTGCGGTCTTGGAAAACGAAGGAATTTCGTTGTTGAACGTGAATGCTTTCAGAACAGTAATGTTGATGTCTTATAGAAAGCTGTTAAAGCTAGAGCTGTAGTCAACTTTCGGAAATTCACAATTTAATGGTGCATGAGGTGGGGGGGGAGTGGAAGTCCAGGGTTTGTATATTAACGTTGAATTTTTCCAAGATTAAGTTTCCTCTTATCCTGAGCGGCTTCATACAACATTTAAAAAGTAGTTTATTCCTCTGGCGATGGCGTACCCTTTATTAGAGCGTGGTGGTAACATGGCTAATGATTACACTACCAGAGCCATAAATCGTCCCTCGTGTTAGCAGGGGAGGCATTTTGCATAAATATTTCAATTATTATTAGAGGCGAAATTTCGGACAAAATGAACATTTTTTTCTGTCGCCTCGTCGCCAGAGCCCCCTACCACACAATTAATTATTCTAGGCTTACCTATTTTGTGAATGCTTCTGTATTATAAAGAGGAACCTTCTGTCAAATCCTACAGAGTTGCGTGCCATACCATTGGAAATCCAAGATAGAGCCTTCCCAAACATCGAAGGTCAACTGTTTAGTTGTCACACGGGCGGCGCCCAAATTGAGTCCCAAACCTTTCTTTTTCTCTCCCTTACCTCATTTTTGAACACGACCCGTTCTCCTCTATAGCCGGAAATGGCATCCACAGTGCCATCTGCACACACCCGTGAGTTCATGGACTCAACCGTCCCCTCCCATGACTCTGTCGTCGTCTGTCTCCTGGTTCTAGTTCCTCGACTGTAACTGTCCGTGGTAGATGGACCATTGTACCAGGTAGTAGATTCGAAAGTGCTTTCTCTGCTTCTGTCTCCGAGTCGGTCTCCGGATGGTGGTTGGTTGTCTGATCGTCTGTTCAATTCGTTGGCCACTGTTCGATCTCTAGTTTGGTCTGTAGCAAAGAAAATATAGAACACAACAGGATGACGGTGATGTACTTCGACAAAATAAAAGGGGAAATCTCGGGACAAAGGTAAATGAGACCGTCTAATTTCATCTTGAAGCGTACGAAAGAAAACAAGAAGACAAAGAAGAAAAAGAAAAGGTAGCTGACGAAGAAGAAAAAGAAGAAGC
Organism: Diaphorina citri; assembly: GCF_000475195.1. Taxonomy (NCBI): domain Eukaryota; kingdom Metazoa; phylum Arthropoda; class Insecta; order Hemiptera; family Psyllidae; genus Diaphorina; species Diaphorina citri. The sequence goes on along the minus strand of NW_007377824.1, from coordinate 91,188 downwards.
ATCCTCCCAATCAATCCCACCCTGTATTAGTACGTCCTGCCCCCTACCCTGTAATTCTCCCTGGGGGAGGGACGTGGAGGCCTTTGTTTTCATAAATATGACAACCGCAGACACTTTCAAACGTTCCATCAACTTCGGGAACTTATGGCTTTTTGACTTGAAGTTCTTTTTTATAGAGCGTGAAAAACTCGTTTTCGGTGGTAAATTGCCGAGTTTTTCTACAAAGTCACAACTTTTTTTTTCTTTTTTTCATAGCGCGGAACTCTTTTAGTTGGTAAATCTGAAAGTTGTTATTAGGAAGAGATACTAAAGTTGACGTCATCACATGGCAATAACTAAATACTTGAAAAAATTAATTGACCATTCTAGGATTACGCGGTCAATTAATCAAAGTACAGACCATAATTTCTTCCGCTCTCTCTCTCTCTCCCTCTCCCTCTCCGCCCTGCATCGCGCTTACAATGCGTCCTCGGTATGACTTATGAACTGTCATCAACAAGAACATCATCAATTATATGCCACAAAACTTGGGAAAAGTCTCCTCCTCTGGGTTTCCCGCAAACTGCATCCCCCCCCCCAATCAATCCCACCCTGTATTAGTACGTCCTGCCCCCTACCCTGTAATTCTCCCTGGGGGAGGGACGTGGAGGCCTTTGTTTTGTTTTCAGAAATATGACAACGGCAGACACTTTCAAACGTTCCATCAACTTCGGGTAACTTATGGCTTTTTGACTTGCAGTTCTTTTTTATAGAGCGTGAAAAACTTGTTTTCGGTGGTAAATTGCCGAGTTCTTCTACAAAGTCACAACTTTTTTTTCTCTTTTTTTTTTTTCATAGCGCGGAACTCTTTCAGTTGGTAAATCTGAAAGTTGTTATTAGGAAGAGATACTAAGTTGACGTCATCACATGGCAATAACTAAATACATAATGTAGAATGTAGGTAATCAATAAATAATTGAAATTAGTTGGACTTTTATTTCGTAGGAAGTGTACAATACAAAGTACATATTTCATTCCCATTTTCCTTCCTTACCACATTTGAGATCAAAATATTATACTATTCTACGGGGCGAACGACCTACGTTAAAGCGGGGAAAAGGAATACTATCCAACGAGACATTTCTTATTTGATTTGATTACTGAGCTGGTTTTATAGGTACCTAATAGATATTAGATATTTGAACTGGTATTATTCTTGGCTGTTCGATTCTCAATTCACACTCCTTATCACTTCCTTACCACATTTGAGATCAAAATATTATACTATTCTACGGGGCGAACGACCTACGTTAAAGCGGGGAAAAGGAATACTATCCAATGAGAGCTACATTTCTTATTTTATTTCATTACTGAGCTGGTTTTATAGGTACCTACCTAATAGATATTAGATATTTGAACTGGTATTATTCTTGGCTGTTCGATTCTCAATTCACACTCCTTCCCTTTATCACACACCTACCCTTGAATTCCCCCGGGGGGGGGGGGGGCGTGGAGGCCTTTGTTTTCAGAAATATGACAACGGCAGACACTTTTAAACGTTCCATCAACTTCGGGTAACTTATGGCTTTTTGACTTGCAGTTCTTTTTTTATAGAGCGTGAAAAACTCGTTTTCGATGGTAAATTGCCGAGTTTTTCTACAAAGTCACAACTTTTTTTTTTCATAGCGCGGAACTCTTTTAGTTGGTAAATCTGAAAGTTGTTATTATAGGAAGAGATACTAAAGTTGACGTCATCACATGGCAATAACTAAATACATAATGTAGGTAATAAATAAATAATTGAAATTAGTTGGACTTTTATTTCGTAGGAAGTTTACAATACAAAGTACATATTTCATCCCTATTATCCTTCCTTACCACATTTGAGATCAAAATATTATACTATTCTACGGGGCGAACTACCTACGTTAAAGCGGGGAAAAGGAATACTATTCAAGTATTAAGTATTCAACGAGACTACGAGAGCTACATTTCTTATTTTATTTGATTAGTAAGCTGGTTTTATAGGTACCTACCTAATAGATATAGATATTTGAACTGGTATTATTCTTGGCTGTTCGATTCTCAATTCACACTCCTTCCCGTAGTGCCCGAGTGGGTGTCACGTTGGACTTGCACTCCAGAGGTCACGGGTTTAATGTCCGGCAAGGACCAAGTTTTTTCGGGACGACCAAAATAAAGTTCAGCCATACTCGGATGTGCTTTCTCTGCTTCTGTCTCCGAGTCGGTCTCCGGATGGTGGTTGGTTGTCTGATCGTCTGTTCAATTCGTTGGCCACTGCTCGATCTCTAGTTTGGCCTGTAGTCAAAGAAAAAATAGAACAATACAGGATGACGGTGATGTACTTCGACAAAGTAAAAGGGGAAATCTCGGGACAAAGGTAAATGAGACTGTCTAATTTCATCTCGAAGCATACGAAAGGGAATAAGAAGACAAAGAAGAAACAGAAAAAGAAAAGGTAAATAAAGAAGAAAAAGAAGAAGAAGAAGAAGAAGTAGCAGACGATGAAGAAGAGGACGAAGGAAGAAGAACTAGAAGAAGCTGCAGGAGAAGAAGAAGAAGACCAAGAAGAAGAAGAAGAAGAAGAAGAAGGAAGCATACGAAAGGGAATAAGAAGACAAAGAAGAAACAGAAAAAGAAAAGGTAAATAAAGAAGAAAAAGAAGAAGAAGAAGAAGAAGAAGAAGAAGAAGAAGAAGAAGAAGCAGCAGACGATGAAGAAGAGGACGAAGGAAGAAGAACTAGAAGAAGCTGCAGGAGAAGAAGAAGAAGACCAAGAAGAAGAAGAAGAAGACGAAGGAAGAAAAGTACATAAAGAAGAAAAATTAGCAGAAGTAGAGAGAATGGGCGAGAGAGGAGCAGATCGAAGTCAGTCTAATAAACGGCTTGAACTCTACGTTTGACCTTTTGCAAAGTTACGAAGTTACCTACGGGGGTTGATAAATTACTTTTCTCTTTTTCTATCCAATTGTATTCCCCTCTGGGTTCGTGTGCGCTTTAAGTGATTTGAGAGAAGATTAAAGAGGGAAACTGGAAGTAAGAAGTGAGTAGCTGTAAATTACTCTGCAGAAAAGGAATTACGACACCGAGAAGGGATTGGACTACGGAAATAGATAGGTAGGTAGGTAGTGCCCGAGTGGGTGTCACGTTGGACTTGCACTCCAGAGGTCACGGGTTTAATGTCCGGCAAGGACCAAGTTTTTTCGGGACGACCAAAATAAAGTTCAGCCATACTACTTACTTACTTACTTACTTACTTTCCGAGTCCGGATCACCATTGTTGTCAAGTTGTTTAGCCATGTTCAGCCATGAGACTCAGACTCTAGACCCGGGAACAAGTTGAATAGATCAAGCGACACGACGCGACTTCAGATCTAATGCTCGCCACTCACTTACGTTTACACTGTCTGACGGACCCAGTGTCACCCAGTGTGGCGAAAAAATCTCAAGATCTAAGTTCTGTCAGACTATCTTAGAAACCGCAGTCTGAAGCTTTTTTCGCCACACGTTCTGACGGTCTGAGGGTGAGTGACAGGCCTAACCGGGCCTGAATAGATAGGTATGTTAATTTAAATCAGTATCTACGTTACCTTCATTCTCTCCATCACCGTTTCGACCCTCTCCAGACCACATGTCTTCTCCTCTGAAATGTTGATCTGTTGTCCCATTCTTCCCTGCACGAGACAGAGAACATCCCACCTTCCGCTGTGAACCAGAAATCAGAGGAAACTATTCTTTTCACTACAGTCAGTTTATTTTAGCTTATTAAATAAAGAGAGCAGAGAACATCCCACCTTCCGCTGTGAACCAGAAATCAGAGGAAACTATTCTTTTCACTACAGTCAGTTTATTTTAGCTTATTAAATAGATTAAGTTGATAGAGGGAACTGTAACAACGGAGGTCTTGTCCCGAAATCGAAGAACGAAGGAAAAGACAGGGTAGGAGAAAGCAAACCTTATCTGTGTGGGATAAAGTTCATCAACCGAATCGAACCCGCGACCTAGCCGATCACAAGGTGCTACTTTTTTAGCTGACTAACTTTAACCTTGGCATGTGATCTTTCAAAAACCAAACATATATTTTTGAAACATCGCATCATGCGCAATAACGATTCTAAGTTCCAAATTAGTGATGTCACTATACGACAAAGTTCACATTGCTTGTCTAATGTCTAACCCATAGATAATCAACTAATCATAATTTTATTCATCACCTCAGCAGGTACATATATTCTTCATTATCATATTATAATATTAGGTACCTATATCGACGACTGACGTCACTTTTGCGGACTGAGTCACTGAAAACCTGCTCATTAGAATGAGCACCTAATGCCATAATACTCATCAAAATAGTGTAATTCATTTACATATTAAGTACATATATAAATGTAGAGAGAAACTCACCTAGGTATATGTTTTATTATTTATCTTTTGAGTTTTTATTATTTATATTTTTATTTTAGTGATCTGAGATGTTGACTCATTGCCAAAAAAGTCGGAAAATCCGCGATGTAAATAAAAGATTCTATGGAAACATAATTATACAATATGCAATGCGTGCATTAAGACAAACTTGGCCTGACGCATTGACATGCATCAGACATGCACTTCGATTGATGCAATTCATGAGTAGGCATATGACTGTTTTTGTTTACCCAGTCATACAGATTCTCCTAGGTACTACCAAAATCCTTAAATCTTACCTCCTTGTACGAGGTTTGATAGAGGAAACTGTAACAATGGAGGTCTTATCGTCCCAAAATCGAAGAGAGAAGGAATACAGGGTAAGGAGAAAGCCAGCCTCAAACGAATCTTATCTGTATGAGGTTCGCCCAGGGCGGAAATTGAACCTAGCACATACAGGACAGGCGCTCTACCCTTCCAAGCTAACTGGGCTGGCTAGTGGCAGACATTTGAATTCAGAAATCGTCAAAAGCTACAGAGGCAGACAACCTAATGCCAAAAAACTCATCAAAATAGTGTAATTCATTTACATATTAAGTACATAATTATATAAATAATGTAGAGAGAAACTCACCTAAGGTATACATATGTTTTATTATTTGTCTCTGAGTTTTTATTATTTATATTTTTGTTTTTAGTGATCTGAGATGTTGACTTATTGCCAAAAAAGGCGGGAAATCCGCGATGTAGATAAAAGATTCTATGGAAACATAATTATACAATATGCAATGCGTGCATTAAGACGAACTTGGCCTGACGCATTGACATGCATCAGACATGCACTTCGATTGATGCAATTCACTGTTTATGTTTACCCAGTCATACTCATACAGATTCTCCTAGGTATGTAGGTAAGTAAGGTACCTACTGTGACTAGGCAATACGAAGAGAACTAGGTAGGTAATAGAACGTATTCATCTAGATGACATCAGGTAGGTAGATATGAGTGTAGTGGAAAACCCTTTGTCACGTCACTGATGGTTGTAAAATTGAAACCAACATAAAGCAAACCACTGGCCTTTTTGACCGCTTTTGGCGGTTTTTAGCTTTACTAACTAAACGGTCAGAGATATTGAAAAAGTTATAAGAGGAGACTCCCATAACCATACATAAGAAACCCAGATAACCATTTTTCTTTTTCGTTCTACCAAAATCCTTCAATCTTACCTCCTTGTACGAGGTTTGATAGAGGAAACTGTAACAATGGAGGTCTTATCGTCCCGAAATCGAAGAGAGAAGGAATACAGGGTAAGGAAAAAACCAGCCTCAAACGAATCTTATCTGTATGAGGTTCGCCCAGGGCGGAAATTGAACCTAGCACTTACATGCGCTCTACCCTTCCAAGCTAACTAGGCTGGCTAGTGACAGACATTTGAATTCAGAAATCGTCAAAAGCTACAGAGGCAGACTGTCGGAATATTGTTTTTTAATTACCGCCATTAAAACAGAGGACGGGACGGACGGAATGAATTAATGTCGCGCTTTATAGCCCTGTCATGTGTTTTTAGAATATCATTCTTTGTTTCCGATGTTGTAGAGTATGTAGAGATATGTTTTATTATGATTTACATAACTACAGTCATATAACATTTAAAAAGTAGTTTATTCCTCTGGCGATGGCGTACCCTTTATTAGAGCGTGGTGGTAATATGGCTAATGATTACACTACCAGAGCCATAAATCGTCCTTCGTGTTAGCAGGGGAGGCATTTTGCATAAATATTTCAATTGTTATTAGAGGCGAAATTTCGGACAAAATAAACATTTTTTTCTCTCGCCTCGTCGCCAGAGCCCCCCTCCCACACAATTAATTATTCTAGAGAGCATGTTACATTGTTTAACATTTTGTTGCAACGCACACACCAAGTGTTTCGTCGAGAAGTGTGCTGGTAACAAAGGAGGAGACAGGAACATGATGCTTTGCATAAATTTCATGAAATTTTCCGGCTAAAATATTCTAAAATTCTCCAAAAAAAAACGAAGTCATTTGGCTTCCAAAAGAAACGGCCCGCGTTTTTTGTGTGTGCTTGCGACAAAATATGAATATCGGTACAAAATCTCCACTTTTTTTTAGAATTAATTAAAATTTGTCTTGGAAAATTAAAGTCGCGTTTAGCTAAACTTTTTAACGTTGGCGTCTTGGAGAAAAAAAAGAAGAAAATTCACTAGAAAGAGGGGTGGAAGATTGGAGAAATGACTTTTTAATTCGGAAATTTTCATTTCTTCTTTTTTTTTTACTATCGCATGCATGTCGTTTTAGATCCAATGAAGAACTTTCATCTTCAAGATGTGGTAACTTTCGTGTGAAACTTGAGGCTGTGTTTTGTTTCCAATCCGATAGTTTTTATTTGCAGCATTAGATTGCTAAACCCACAATCACCCTACTTTGGACTCAGTTATACTTTCACCAAAACTCCCGTCTCTTCTTATACAATCAATGAAATTATCTATGAGTACCTGACACAGAGAACCGGCAGATTCACAGACATAGGAATGAGTAATTTCATCGGATACCTCGATACAGATTTCAAAGGTAACCCGGATGTTGCTGTCACACAATATTACTTCCCCGCTCAAGATACTTTGTTCTTGAGAGGTCATCTGAAGGCTTGGAACGTTAATGATGATCTGGTTGAAAGATTTGTCAAAGTCAACGCCCCGCTCAAGATACTTTGTTCTTGAGAGGTCATCTGAAGGCTTGGAACGTTAATGATGATTTGGTTGAAAGATTTGTCAAAGTCAACGTTGATAAACCCATCCTCATTATTGGATTGGTTAGCTTGTGTCCCAAAGCAGAAGGGGTTGTTGAAATCAACTCAAATGATCCCACTAAGAATCCCACAATTAGATATCCACTCTACACAGAAGAAGAGGACATCAAAAATATTTTGACTGCAGTCAAGATGGTTGACAGAGTTATGAAATACAGAGACTTCAAAAACTTCCAAACGAACTCTGTTCAACTGGAGATCAAAGAATGTGCGAAATGCAAATATCAGTCCGAAGAATATTACAGATGTGCTATCAAGTATCTATCAACCACTACTAACCACCCCACAGGAACACTTAGAATGGGTCCTCCATCTGATCCTCTAGCTGTTGTTGGTCCTGACTTTAGAGTGAATGGCTTCAGTAATCTACGAGTTGTTGGTGAGCCTGTGATACCTGTTGAGATGGTTACTGACAGTAGTGCTGTTGCCCTCATGTTGGCAGAGAGGTGTGCTACTTTCATCCAATCTCCCGTCAATGTGACAACTGTCACTAAAACTACTGTAGAGAAAACTAGTGTTATTAGTGAAGACTAACAAGTTACTCGAACTAAATAGGTAGTTATGTACCTAGCCATTTTAGTTTTGAACCCAACACATGAAAAATCAGGTTGAAGGGGCAATATAGCTGTAATTTTATACTACAGAAATGTTTTCAAACCAATGACTTATTAGAATGGTAATGACTGTGACCAAAAGATTTGTAAGATATACCTAAATTCCTAAATAAGTAGGTACCTATGAATAAATTGTTACTCACATTTTGGACTAACTCTTCTCATCTTGTTTCCTTTAATGAAAATAACGAACAGTGAAAGTAAAAGCATCATTTACGAAAATTACTAAAACCATGTGTATTAAGCACACCAATAAAAATACCTACTATCCTCTGATGATCAAGCCGCAACCATTTCTCAGTGGCCTGTCTGAGTCGGTACCCCAGGAATGTGCAAAGATATGTATCCCGACCACATCAAGGAAGGTCAAGTGAACAGTACTCGAGAAATTCGAGAAGACACAATTACAAGGTGAAATCTCTACAAATAAATCACAGTGATGATTCTGACTCATTAAATGCCAGTGCTGAAGTGGGACTTGTTGCGTCCATTGAGTCAAGGAAGCAGGACCAGTGGAACCAGACATTCAAATTCAATGACAACTGTGAAGTAAAATTCAAGTTAGACACAGGGTCTGACATATCAATTGTAACAACTGCTGTTCTGAAAGAGGTAAAACCTAAACTGTTAAGATGTGTTAATTTGGAACCATTTATAATTTATGCCACATACAAGTCATTAGAACTTGGAATTAAATAATTATGTACCTAAATGTACATAATATCTACATACATAAATAAATAAATAAACAAACATAAACAAGAATAGTTATGTAAAAAGAGCGAAATACTATGTTTCAAAGATGTTGCCAATTTGTTCAAATTCAGAACCGGCAACATTGCATCCGCCCGGTCCAAATTCGAAACTAATTTAATGTCAAGAGTCAAGGTTTTTCCTACTAATCCTAACTTTACATTTGACAACATGGTATAATCACAGGGGACTCTGTGCTTTTGTCATTCTGGTATTTCTGGGGGACATTAAATCTTATGTTAAATCTTAAAATATACATAATATGTACTTTCCGATAGGTACCTACGTAGAATAATCATGGAATAAAAACTTTTTTCCCTACGCTAGAAATAATAAAAATAGATTTCTATCGTAGAAAACCTCCTGAGTGCATTGGCAACACTGTGATATCAGAAGCTTGTCGAGTTCACATGGTCACGGGTCGGTTCGTTCTCTTTTGTGTGTGTAATTTTATGTTCCTAATAAATACTCATGAGTTTAATAACTAAATGTCAAAGTCTTCTCATTTCCAAATCTCAGACTTCAGGACCCTAGGATACATCAAGGTACCTACGTAGAATAATCATGGAATCAAAACTTTTTTCCCTACGCTAGAAATAAAAATAGATTTCTAATTAGATTCAATTCTACATCTACAACATACCCTACATTCCTATCTGTGATTAACACACAACAAATTCTTCAAATTAATTAATCTGGTTTTAAATAAATAGGATTGTAACTGGGGCCCCTTAAGGGCCAGAGAAAGAAATACTTACACTTAATTTCGAACTAACATGAATTTTACATCTACTCAAGCAACTACTCGATTGTCCTCTTAATTAATCTGGTTTTAAATAAATAGGATTGTAACTGGGGCCCCTTAAGGGCCAGAGAAAGAAATACACTTAATTTCGAACTAACATAAATTTTACATCTACTCAAGCAACGACTCGATTGTCCTTTTAATTAATCTGGTTTTAAATAAATAGGATTGTAACTGGGGCCCCTTAAGGGCCAGAGAAAGAAATACACTTAATTTCGAACTAACATGAATTTTACATCTACTCAAGCAACGACTCGATTGTCCTCAATGAGGCTCAGTGCACCTCAAAATTCAAACACAGAACTGAAGAAACTTCAACCTCGTCGAGAATCGAACCCCAGGACCTAAGAATACGAAGCCAAAGCAAGGAGGCTGCTGAAGTGGTTATACCTAAAGTGTACAACTTACTCTTGAAGGATAATTCTCTGAGATGAGTGCACCTCAAAATTCAAACACAGAACTGAAGAAACTTCAACCTCGTCGAGAATCGAACCCCAGGACCTAAGAATACGAAGCCAAGGCAAGGAGGCTGCGAAGTGGTTATACCTAAAGTGTACAACTTACTCTTGAAGGGTAATTCTCTGAAGCAGGAACACTCCAAACATCCTGAGGTAAGATCACCATGAACAGAAAACTGCAGAGGACTGTGGCCTCAAAAAAGCCACTGGTTTGCACCATTTTATCGTAAATAAGTTGGCTAGAAAATAGCTAAGGGAAAAAGCTATTTTTCCGGAATAATATACGAGTATTTCCGGTTTCTTCTGTAAAAAATGTTTTCGGAAAAACAACTCAGTTGAGATTAGAAAATCCAACAAAAACCGCCACGGAAATCAAAAATAGTCAGGGTTGATTCCGATTCCCGGTGAAATTTCCGATCCACCTGATTTATCCTCAAAAGAATCGAAAGAACTGAATCAGGCAAGAAAAAATTTCTAGTATGAATAATATACGAGTATTTCCGGTTTCTTCTGTAAAAAATGTTTTCGGAAAAACAACTCAGTTGAGATTAGAAAATCCAACAAAAACCACCACGGAAATCGAAAATAGTCAGGGAACACCACGAGTTTGATTCCGGTTTCCCGGTGAAATTTCCGATCCGCCTGATTTATCCTCAAAAGAATCGAAAGAACTGAATCAGGCAAGAAAAAATTGCTAGTATTTATAACTATATGCAGAAGTGTGGATGACTATTATGGGGGAAAACTTTGCATAAAGATGAGTTTGAGTCATCAACAGGTTGATTCTTGTGGGTTTACCCCACGGAACTCAAACTCCAAACCGCTAGGTGAAATTTGACAAATTACTCACTCTGTTAGTCCACTGGGTAGCTTGCTTGCCATGCAGAAGATCCCGGGTTCGATACCTACCATTGACGAAAATTTTGAACTTTTTATTTTAATGTTTCAAAGATACCTATTTCTATTTCGATAGTTTTGATAGAGGAAATTGTAATGATTAATGATCATCATTCTGAAATCGTAGAGAGAGAAGGAGGACAGGACAGGATAAGGTCAACGTTTCAAGAACAAACCTTAGGTATATGGTTTAGGATAAAATTCACTCCGAGCAGAAATCGAACCCACGACCTTGTGTTTTCAAGCCAGGACCACTACCTTCAAAGCTATCTAAGCTGGCTTTTCATTTTCTCAACATGTGGTAACTGTAATTTGGTCCCCAATGAATCATACCGTCATTTTCAGCATATTTTTACCACAAGGTCTGGCAGGGTAGTAGTCAAACCTAGTCGATTTAAGTTTGGGGAAAAAGGGGGATGTTGAAT
>NW_007377824.1:75551-79990 GCF_000475195.1 Diaphorina citri | reverse complement strand
ACCGTTACCGTACCTTGACTAGAACGTCTAGTGTGTACACTCGCATTTACTTGCCTTCAACAATCATTTGATCGGACCTTTACTGGACCGTGACTGGACCTTGACTGGCACTATAGTGTGAATCAAGCTTAAGGTGTGGTGGTAAATTAAGAAAGCGCCTGCAAATATTCTAAACTATGCAATGGGCTGTACATGTCGTACGTAGTAGGTACCTACCTTCAAGGTAGAATCATGACACCTAGAATAATTTTTTCACCCCCACCGTTACTTAACCTCAGTGATCCAACTGAAAAATTAAAAGAACAAAAAAAAAAAAAAAAAAAAACAGATATCCCAAGAAAATTAAGCGGCTTCGAAGAAAAGAAACCCAGCCCTGGGAAAGACTATAAACATCCTGTATAGTAAGAATATACCTTAATGAAATTAAACAGTTAAGAATTTTCGGTAGGTATTTTAATTGCCAAATTAGGTACCCATGTAACTAACTGGTAACCGAGTGGATCCATATCTAAAAAAGTTATCTGAATAAAGCACCTACATAGGTAGGTATTTCGATACTTAGGTACCTGACTTGGCGGTAACTTGACTATTTAAGTAGGTACAAACACTAAACTTGTTCAAACAATTGTTTTCCCAGTAAGTAGGTAGGTACTTACCCTTGAAAAATCCTTCTTACGAGTTACCTACTTACCTTGCCAGTAAAATTGGTGGTACCTACCTTCTTTCTTTACTTACCTACACAATTCACCACACTCACACTACCTTCATACAGGTAGGTACTTTGCTATTAGGTTAGGTAAGTTACCTAGGTATGATTCCCATTCCTACAGGTACCTTTAGGCTCCATCCCTACCTATCGAGTAAACAAAACTATTGCCCTTCTGAATATAAATTGCCGGGTCATTGACCTTTAAGCGGAAAAAGCTCGCAGACAATTACCTACCTACCTTTCCCACCGTAGCGGTGAAAAACAATTTGCGTGCAATTAAGTAGGTACTTATCAATTTATGTAATGTTTTGCTTTATTTTTACTTTCCTTTCCTTATAGTTATAGGTAAGTACATAGGAAAAATACTCGAAATAAATACATAAGAGAACTAAAATATTTAATGCATGAATGAAGTAGACAATAATACAAATAATAAGACCAAACACTAAACTTAAAGGTTTCAGAGGGGGAACTGTAACTGCTAAGGCCTCATCGTCCCGAAAGCGAAGAGAGAAGGAGGACAGGAAGGCCAGCCGTTCCGAGAACAAACATTATCCGTTGTGGATAAAATCCGCCCCGGGGGGGAACGCAGACTTGCTACCAACAGAGCTAACTAGGCTGGCTTTCTTGAACTCCAGATTTAACTGAAAACTCTCTGTGGTAAGCCGTAAGATCGGGCATTAGACACATTGATGCTACCCAAGTTTCGTCTCTCAACCTATTTGCCATCCATGTCTACTTCTCTCGCCCTCCATGTCCTTACGCTCCCCAAGTCCGTGGGAGAGAGAGAGCACATCACATGATTATTCAGGCTGCATTTCCATAATAACATTAAAAGATCGGTACATTCTCCCTCCCTCTCTCCATCTCTCTCTCTCTCTCTCTCTCTCTCTCTCTCTCTCTCTCTCCCTCCCTCTCTCTTTCTCTCTCTCTCCCATGGACATAGGTTAGGTACCTAGTCACATGTGTTGGTTATAGCATTACATGTGTGTGCCTACAGGAATAATAATATTATTACTATTATTATAATTATGATGGACATGTATTGTGACCCACGTAACAGCCATCTATCTGCAATACGATACCTACCCCTCCCCGTACTTACCTACCTACACTACCTCCCCATACTTATCCCTTATACCTAGTACCCTTTAACATATAGGTACCTAAATACCCTTCTATATACGTATACATATACTGCACGTATGCCTATCCTGGCTCATGTTTTCTATACAAATAATGTCAGAAAATTAATGCCATGATGTCCATTGAGGTCTTAATACCTTCTCACCTACCTTTTTCCTACTTCCCTTCCTCTATATCCTTCTCTCTTTCTCCATCCTCCCCTCCTTCCTCCTCTTCTAGTAAAAAAAAGAATCAGGCCGAAAGTGGTTAGGTGGAAGAGCTCCTCCAATAAAAAATAGACCGTATAGGTGGGTATTCGGTCCACTTACCTTCATTGGAATGGATTTGGTTCTACCTTCTATTTCGGTTCTAGACATTAGCAAAAACCACAAGAATCAAAGTGAGAGTTTTCCCCAGTGAGAAATTTCGCTTCCCTGTCACCTGATAGTGATAGTCACTTGCTGCGGTCAAATTGGTATCACGCACCACTACTTTATCCACTAGTTGGGTTTCTATTAATTGGAATTTTTGGTAGACAGAGGAGAAAATATTCAAATAGCTAGGTGCCTATGAGGTACAATCGATATTTTTTCTCTATATGTATGTATACTTATCTTCTTTTCCTTCCTCGCCTTTTCCCGTGTACAGACGGGGTTGGCGTTTTTGTCAGCCTCTCAATCAGCCTTAGCTAGGGTGATTGCTGTGAAGAGATTTGGTTTTTGGCCACAAAATTTTTATGATTGGACGCCCTTCGCACTTAGCTCTCAACCTTTGCTACTTCTTTAGCGAGGGAAATTTCAGGCTGGTTTCCTCCTTGTTTATTTATTCCGGCGTTTAACCATTGGGGTAGGTAAATCCTGTTCCCTTTTAAGGTAAAACCCTGCTGTCGTCCGAAAGCACGAAGTTTCCATAATAAATCCACAAGGTGAGGTAACAGCAAACGTAATAATCTTGTAAAATCTGGTGTGGAAATATTAAAACGTCGCGGCCTGTCGCCTATTGTAAATCTACAACACTTCCAATAAATGTAGTGGAAAATTAAATAAATTTCCATGCTGCATACTCCATGCTTGTATTTTAATATTGTGAGACGCGCTTTTTTTACCTATTTGTGTTAGGAAAAGCATGTGTGACATGCAATTTATATGACACACTCTGTATAGACGGTAGCATGGGGGGATGTGAGTGACTTGAAATGTACAGGGTGTCAAATAAATTATCTCAACATAGGAAGATGAGTTTGCGGTCTTGGAAAACGAAGGAATTTTGTTGTTGAACGTGAATGCTTTCAGAACTGTTGATGTCTTACTCCGAATTAGAAAGCTGTTAGGTAAAGCTAGAGCTGTGTAGTCAACTTTCGGAAATTCACAATTTAATGGTGCGATGGCCAGCCTAGTTAGCTGCGTTGGTAGTGCGTCTGCCTTGTAAGCGCTAGGCCGCGGGTTCGATTCCCGCCCGGGGCGGATTTTATCCTGATGGGATAATGTTCGTTCTCGGAACGGCTGGCTTTCTCCTATCCTGTCTTCCTTCTCTCCTCGATTTCGGGACGATAAGACCATAGCAGTTAAAGTTCCCTCTGTCAAACCTCTTAAAAAAAAAAAAAAAAAAAAAAAAAAAAAAAAAAAAAAAAAAAAACAAAAAAAATGGATAAAAGTTGCACGACTACACTTCCAATGCAACCGCAATGGCTCTGAAATGTTTCTTCCTCACCATCTCTCCTCAGGTATGGCTGTGTTACACGAAGTGCTGGGCATGTACCATAGCGGCGTGTTCAAGGACGGACAACTAGTCAGCAACAAATCTACCAACAAGCAAGACCTGAAGACAATTCGCGGCGATCAAATCACTTGGATCGTTATTTACAGAGAGAAACTATAACAATAAAATTAGAGTCCTTGTCCCTAGTTAAGATTTTTAAGAGAGGAATCTGTAAGCATAGAGTTCTTATCGTCCTAAAATCGAACTTTCCGACCCGCAATTTCCGAGAACAAAAATTATCTGTTTAGAATAAAGTGCGTGCCGGGCCGGGAGGGAATCGAACCCGCGACCTAGCGCTTACAAGGCAGAATTTACCAGCCCATAAAATTAATTTTATTTTTAAACATATTATACCTACCTAACTACCTAACATTATTTATTTTCACTATGCAAGATTGGAAGGTCTGGGTAGGTAACATGTTTATAATAAGAGAATAACATAATACCTATGCACAGTGCACACACATGGAGGTATAAAGTAGGTAAGATGCAATAACATGTCTCATTTATTTTCAATATTATGTGAAACAAAATGGAATAATGGAAATGTAAAATTCGCGTTCCCGAAAAATATAAAATAGGTAAATACCTAATTTAAAACGAAAATGAAATTCTGTGGAAATGCGTTTGTTTCGTAACTATTCGTAAGTAAGTATGTACCTATATTTACATTATTTACCTAGTTCGCGGATACGATTCCCACCCGGGGCGGATTTTACCCTAAACAGATAAGATTCGTTCTCGGAACGGCTGGCTTTCTCCTATCCTGTCTTCCTTCTCTCTTCGATTTCGGGACGATAAGACCATAGCAGTTACAGTTTCCTCTGTCAAACCTCTTAAAAAAAAA
>NW_007377824.1:39180-75311 GCF_000475195.1 Diaphorina citri | reverse complement strand
AAAACCAAAAAAAAAAAAAAAAAAAAAATCGAACAAAAAACTTTGTAAGGACAAAAAAACTAACAAAGACGTTAGAATTTCACTCTATTGTCCCCAGAATTTTCTTAATAAAGACACTTTAAACAATGAAAGAAAATTTCTCAAAACTAGATCAACACTAAAAGTAAAAGTTGAAAAAAAACTAAGAGCAAAATGTTATGTTATGAAAAATTTCCAATAAACAATTTTTCAAGACAAGGTTTTTTTTTTTTTTTTTTTTACTTAGTGGAGATAAGGGACAGAGTAGGGAATTTCGGGACAAAGGAAAAGGGACTAAACTCTGGTATAAGGGGAGAGAAAAAAGGGAATTCCCGCTATGCTGGGAACATCGCTACCATTAGTATTATCTTTTTGAAATTTGTTGTGTTTTTCCCCCCAGTGTGAGCTTTTTTCGGTGACGAGTATGGGTGAAGAAGATAGGTGTAGGCTACAACACGAGGACTGGTGTAATCGGTGACGTTTCGGTGAAAAAATGTGAAACATGAAAAGCGTTTTTTTTTGTGGAAAATGCGGTGAGAGGTTCAACTCTCATGGAAATGGAAATGTGTGACGGAGGTGTTTCTCAGAAGTTCAATTTTAGCCGTATTTCAAAATTTCAATGAACATCCCACGAACACTCCCGCGGCAAAGCTGTTGTTGAAATTTAGTGGGTAGATCTGCCGAGTACTCGGGAAGCGGGTAGGATGTAGGGTAGATCAAACGTCCCGAAAAGTGAGCGAACGTCAAGAGATCGAAGCGACGCGACCCTTGAAAGACGTAGTGTCCTACTAGTAACTGAATGAGCGGCAACCGGCAACATTCGGAATATAAAATATGAATGAGGAATCGCTACCATTAGTATTATCTTTTTGAAATTTGTTGTGTTTTTTCCCCCAGTGTGAGCTTTTTTCGGTGACGAGTATGGGTGAAGAAGATAGGTGTAGGCTACAACACGCGGACTGGTGTAATCGGTGACGTTTCGGTGAAAAAATGTGAAACATGAAAAGCGTTTTTCTGCGGAAAATGCGGTGAGAGGTTCAACTCTCATGGAAATGGAAATGTGTGATGGAGGTGGTACTCAGAAGTTCAATTTTAGCCGTATTTGAAAATTTCAACGAACATCCCACGAACACTCCCGCGGCAATGCTGTTGTTGAAATTTAGTGGGTGGATCTACCTACTGAATACTCGGCGGGTAGAATGTAGGGTAGATCAAACGTCCCGGAAGGTGAGCGAACGTCAAGAGATCGAAGCGACGCGTGACGCGACCAAAAAAAAAATACATACCTATACATACTTTAGACTAGGAAACATGGAATTTGGGAAAGTCAAGCATATTGTTTATTTTAATTTTTTGTTTTTGTTGTGATCAGATATCATTATTACGTAAATCATTATACATGATATATGTAATAATGATGTAATATATGTAATAATTACATGAGCATACTATCAGAGAATGAAACTGAACATTCATACCCAAGTAATGAAGCAGCACTAGTAATATTGGTCCAAGTCCAACAACATCAACTCCATTGATCTCAGAACTGGCACAATTTTTGACCGAGTCAAACATCCAGTTTCACTTTTTAAACAACAAAGAGCGTAAATCATTATACATGATATATGTAATAATGATGTAATATATGTAATAATTACATGAGCATACTATCAGAGAATGAAACTGAAGTTCAGAACCATACTTTTATATTGCTACTCGTAATATCTGTGACAAGCATGCTTTTACTAAAGCCCAGGAACAAACACTTTAGGGATATCCAAATACAACCCAAGGCAAATTTTGCTACACTTTATATTCCCATCCATACTTGATAATATTTTCTTTCGAAAGATGTTTCTGAGAAATCTGCTTTTATGTTTCGTTTGTCTTGAATATTTTTCCGTTCTTCCTGGAAGATATATTGCCTATTTATTTAACTGAGAGAATTGTATTGAAAAACTAATAAATGGAAACTTATAAAATAAAAAAATAATAAATAAATATAACGCCTCTCCACCTGTCTTCATCTTAAAATTTCTTCCTTCCTCTCTTCCTCAGCTACATCATTATTCATTAGTATTATCTCTTTGTCTCATTTCATATAACGCCTCTCCACCTGTCTTCATCTTAAAATTTCTTCCTTCCTCTCTTCCTCAGCTACATCATTATTCATTAGTATTATCTCTTTTCCCATCCATACTTACTTGGTAATATTTTCTTTCGAAAGATGTTTCTGAGAAATCTGCTTTTATGTTTCGCTTGTCTTGAATATTTTTCCGTTCTTCCTGGAAGATATATTTCGTCTCATTTCATATAACGCCTCTCCACCTGTCTTCATCTTGAAATTTCTTCCTTCCTCTCTTCCTCAGCTACATCATTATTCATTAGTATTATCTCTTTACTTTGTACTCCATTAAACATTTACACCATTCCATCGCCCGTATTTATGATCCTATTCACGACGTCTTTTGTTACCTTTGGTAAATAGCTCGGAGAGATCCGTTTCAAAAAGGCGGGGGGGGGAGTTTGCACTACCACCTTCCTCCCCCTGGGTCGTAAATTTTCGCATTATGACGAAGTCAGTGCATCGGAAACAAAAAACGTTAATGATATCATCATCATTGCCGGTGTAATCAACTGGATGTCTCTGATAACATAATAACGAGGGGGGGGAGTTTGCACTACCACCTTCCTCCCCCTGGGTCATAAATTTTCGCATTATGACCAAGTCAGTGCATCGGAAACAAAAAACGTTAATGATATCATCATCATTGCCGGTGTAATCAACTGGATGTCTCTGATAACATAATAACGAAGCTTCTGAGAAAAAGTACTTTTCCTAAGCTGGCATGACTTTTTTCAATTCCTCACTGTTTCCAAGAAAAGTTAAAAGAGAGCTTCTAAGAAAATGTTCATTGCCTAAGCCAAGCTGTCTTTTCGTAAAGTTTCCCAGAAACGTTTTAAGGGGTTTAATTCTCGTTCGGGGGCGTATTTTTATCCTAAACGGATAACGTTCGTTCTCGGAACGGCTGGCTTTCTCCTATCTTGTCTTCTTTCTCTCTTCGCTTTCGGGACGATAAGACCTTAGCCAGTTACAGTTCCTTCTTGATAAAGAGAACTGTAACTGCTAGTCTCTGACTTTACTTCTTTACATTGCATTGTTTGCAGTATCTATATTGCTTACATTTCTAGCCTTTACCAACAACATTGAATGTCGTGGCCACAGGCACTACCAATGCTCTGATAACCACCAAACCAGACGACTTTGACCAATGACCATCGAGAAAAACAAGGCATAATAACGAGGCTTAGCAGAATCCTGGGTGAAAATTTTGACCAATAGCTAAACACTCTAAACAGCTATCCAAGCTCTCCCAAAAATTAACGAAATTCATTGCTCTAATGCGGGGAATTCCGACATTGATAGCTGTATAAGTGTGGGGCAGTGGGAGCCGGAGCCCAAGGGGCGCCCTAAAAGTGCTCGCGGCCGCCGGCGCTTGGTGACGTGATTGGAAATCCCTGCTATAACGTCTGAATTTTGGTATGGGATAAAATAAAGCAAGTGATTTTGTTAAGTAGGTATATTATTTTTCAGGTTCTTATTTTCCATGTTTAGATTTTGAATGTGATTTTACAGAGTCTGATGTCAGCAACCATGTGCAGGTTCAAGTTGTCTTCACTGGCTTCTCAGGTTTTATTCTGTGGTCACCTTTTTCATCATCAGAGGTCGCTATCTCCACTGTATCCTCTATCGACGCCTCCTGGTATTGTTGATATTCACAGATAAGATCTTCAACATTGGCTCCTGCCTCGTGGAACTCAAATTCATCCATCCCCTCCACCGTGTACCAGTGCAGAAATGCCTTCCTACGAAACATGGAGCAGAACTGATCCATAATCCTCTGGAATAGTCCCTGAATAGCAGTTGTGTTTCCAATGAACGTGCCAGACATTTTGAATCCCTTGGGTGCAATATCACACAGGGCCGTCTTGATGTTATTCGGGATCCACTCTACATAGTAGGGAAGGTTATTGTTATGGATGTTGACAATATGGTCGTCTATTTCCTTGACGGAAAGTTCTCCACGGAAGATGGTTGCTACAGTCAGGTATTTGCCATGGCGTGGATCACACGCTACCATCATGTTTTTAGCATCAAACAGTTCTTGTGTGAGTTCGCCAATAGACATAGCTTTGTAATCTATAAGTGAGGGTGAAACGAGGGGAGCATTGCCTGACATGAAGAAATGTAACCTCGGGAAGGGAACCATATTGACGGCTAGTTTCCTCAGGTCTGCGTTCAATTGTCCTGGAAATCTTAGACAGGTTGTTATCCCACACATGGTTGCTGATACCAGATGGTTCAGATCTCGATAACTTGGGGAGTTTAGTTTGAGTGAACGCACACAAATATCATACAACGCCTCATTATCAATGCAGAATGTCTCATCAGAGGTTTCAATGAGATGGCTGAGGGATAATATCGCGTTATAAGGTTCCACCACCGTGTCTGAAACTTTAGGTGAAGGTACCACACTGAATGCGTTGATCATACGGTCAGGATATTCTTCTCTTATCTTGGTCAGGAGGAGTGTTCCCATACCACTACCTGTACCTCCTCCCAATGAATGTGTCACCTGGAATCCTTGCATACAGTCACAGTTCTCTGCTTCTCTTCTCGTCAGATCCATGACAGCATCAACTAGTTCCACACCCTCAGTATAGTGTCCCTTGGCCCAGTTATTAGCAGCACCTGATTGTCCATGGAGGAAGTTGTCAGGCCGGAACATTTTCCCGTAAGGTCCTGATCTGACAGCATCCATCGTCCCAGGTTCCAAGTCCACCAGGATAGCTCTTGGTATGTATCCTCCTTGTGCTTCATTGTAGTACACTTGTATTCTCTCCAGTTGTAGATCCGAAGTTCCCTCATATCTGCCCATTTCGTTCAATCCATGCTCCTGCGATATTTCCTCCCAGAATTTCACCCCGGTTTGATTTCCACATTGACCGACTTGAATATGCACAATTTCTCTCATTTTGGTTTTTGTTTTACCGAAAATTTTGCTTTTAAAATTTGCACTTCTAAAATTTTGATGTGAGATCACTAGAATCTCAGACTTTTACTTTGAAATTTAGTCGTTTAGGTCCCTACTGTATTTGAGTAGGTACTGAAATTTTGACAGCTGGATGGTGATGGTGATAATGGTCCAAGAATGATTAATCATTATTGGCCACGCTTTTCGTCAGACATTGATGTATCGTGTTGGAACTTGGAACTTCGCACTGGGAAAGCTGTCATTTCCACGACACGACTCGATCTTGAAGTTATCTTCAGAAGGAGAAGAATTCATCCAGGTTCAATGTAAACTGTTTGTTGTTTTAAACGAGCTCGGAGATCGTGGCCGAACGGTCTCCGAACCTTCTCAGACAAACATTTTAACAGAACTCGGTACACCCGGGCCTAAAGGTGTGTCAACACATAGTCGACGGCCGTTGATCGGCACGACGCGACGGCCGGTCGTCTCTGTTTGGGCACACCTTTAGAGTTCAGCTGTTAGCTTCTCATATTATATTCTTCGACCTTTATCTGTGATTGAAACTCGCATAAAATTTCAAATTTCTGCATTCTCCCTATTGGACCGGGAGGTAGCTTCACAAAAATTGTCTCATTACTCCGGTATACCTACTCCTACACGCACGCATGGGTAATATTACCTACCTACTCAATTTCTCGTTGAAAAGTCGAAATTTATCCAACAACCCGAGCGTATCCCTTGGAAATTATCTCCGAATTAATCGAGTGTAGGCAGAGAGTACATGTGCAGTAACAACTTATTGTGAAAAATCTCTACAGATTAGAGAAAACACCCTTATTGATAAGCAGATATCTCCCTACAAGATAATCAGGTTTGATAACATACTAAGCCTAGTACTTTAAGTACCTACTTGAAAATAGTGATGTAGATATCTAGGTAATTATGAGTAGATAAGTATTGTTGTAGGTAAGTATAAGTATAGATAGGTGTATTATGTACGTACGTAGGTATTGTACGTATGTATTTCGAAGTAAGTATAGATAGGTGTATTATGTACGTAGGTATTGTACGTATTTCGAAGTTATTTTTCATAATTTTATTGATAATGCATCTAAATTTAATCGAGTGTAGGCAGAGAGTACACGTGCAGTAACAACATATTGTGAAAAATCTCTACAGATTAGAGTAAACATCCTTATTGATAAGCAGATATCTCCCTACAAGATAATCAGGTTTGATAACATACTAAGCCTAGTACTTTAAGTACCTACTTGAGTGTAAACTGTTTGTTGTTTTAAACGAGCTCGGAGATCGTGGCCGAACGGTCTCCGAACCTTCTCAGACAAACATTTTAACAGAACTCGGTACACCCGGGCCTAAAGGTGTGTCAACACATAGTCGACGGCCGTTGATCGGCACGACGCGACGGCCGGTCGTCTCTGTTTGGGCACACCTTTAGAGTTCAGCTGTTAGCTTCTCATATTATATTCTTCGACCTTTATCTGTGATTGAAACTCGCATAAAATTTCAAATTTCTGCATTCTCCCTATTGGACCGGGAGGTAGCTTCACAAAAATTGTCTCATTACTCCGGTATACCTACTCCTACACGCACGCATGGGTAATATTACCTACCTACTCAATTTCTCGTTGAAAAATCGAAATTTATCCAACAACCCGAGCGTATCCCTTGGAAATTATCTCCGAATTAATCGAGTGTAGGCAGAGAGTACACGTGCAGTAACAACTTATTGTGAAAAATCTCTACAGATTAGAGAAAACATCCTTATTGATAAGCAGATATCTCCCTACAAGATAATCAGGTTTGATAACATACTAAGCCTAGTACTTTAAGTACCTACTTGAAAATAGTGATGTAGATATCTAGGTAATTATGAGTAGATAAGTATTGTTGTACTTGGGTAAGTATAAGTATAGATAGGTGTATTATGTACGTAGGTATTGTACGTATTTCGAAGTTATTTTTCATAATTTTATTGATAATGCATCTAAAACAAAAGCCGGTTTATAGATAGGTGTATTATGTACGTAGGTATTGTACGTATTTCGAAGTTATTTTTCATATTTTTAAGTAATGCATCTAAAACAAAAGCCGGTTTTATGAAAATTTCAATCTCATTTCGAACATGTTTAACCAGAAAACCGAGTCGGTACTTACCTAAGTAGTTTAATTTTGTTAATTTTAATACTAAGTGAGAAGTTGAGTATATTTTTGGAATTTCTCTTCAGTCCTCGTTATTTCAACTAGCAAGTTTTCAATCTTGAGGCACCACATGGTGTTAATACTATCCCAGGTAGGTACCATAGCTCGGTAAGTCGGGGGGGAAATTTGCCTTCGGGACTAAAGAGTAAGGTATTATGTCTGAGTGCTTATTAATATTAATGCCATTATTATGATTGGATATTGTCCTCGTTATTTCAACTAGCAAGTTTTCAATCTTGAGGCACCACATAGTGTTAATACTATCCCAGGTAGGTACCATAGCTCGGTAAGTCGGGGGGAAATTTGCCTTCGGGACTAAAGAGTAAGGTATTATGTCTGAGTGCTTATTAATATTAATGCCATTATTATGATTGGATATTGTTTTTATCCAGTGAATTTATGTTAACCCGTTATTGTCCAATTATTGTCAAAAGAAAATATACCCGATGCCTGTTGGGATATCATAGGTAACATTTTCCCATTTCGTTCGTTTTCCTCTCTCCCTTATGAGTTTTCCATTTTTATCTTCTTTTCAATCGATGCCTGTTGGGATATCATAGGTAACATTTTCCCATTTCGTTCGTTTTCCTCTCTCCCTTATGAGTTTTCCATTTTTATGTTCTTTCTTTCTTCCTTCTACAACTCTGTAAATTATTATTAACCTGCAATCTCGTTTGGGCTCTCTTTTTCCCTCCCATATTTTCTACTTCTTGTTCAAACACCAAAATGGAACATTCTCACATGTTTGCCATCACCGTTCATCTTCCAAGACCCTCCGAACCTTCTCGGGTTAATCCGCGTATTTACAAATCTCAAATAATCTAAATCGACTGTCTAATACCCGCTCGTGGTTATTGGGTTGTGTTAAAACCTGTCATAAGTGAAATTGATTTCCAGATTCAGAGCATTGTGATCAGTCTGGTTACTCAACACTCGGTATAATCTGTAAACTGTTCGATAATCGATATCCCGTGAGATCGAAGGAAATCAGTAACCACTGGTAGAATTATCTAATTGGATTTATTACTTACCTAAGTACCTTCCTGTTTTGATTGAGGAATTCTGTCAGCTGTCATCCATTGATCATTTTCTTGTCAGTTCTGAAGCTCTAAATCGACTGTCTAATACCCGCTCGTGGTTATTGGGTTGTGTTAAAACCTGTCATAAGTGAAATTGATTTCCAGATTCAGAGCATTGTGATCAGTCTGGTTACACAACACTCGGTATAATCTGTAAACAGTTCGATAATCGATATCCCGTGAGATTGAAGGAAATCAGTAACCACTGGTAGAATTATCTAATTGGTTTTATTACTTACCTAAGTACCTTCCTGTTTTGATTGAGGAATTCTGTCAGCTGTCATCCATTGTCAGCTCTGAAGCTTAGAAGCTGTGTCCAAATATAAACGATGGCCGTTCATCGATGTCAATTGAAACCGTACACTGCCTCGACAACATAGATTCACCTCGTCGACTATGTGTGGAGTTGTAGACGGAGCTTTAGGCCCGGGCCCGATACTTATTGGAAGCGTAGTCCCGCGACCTTTAGTAGATCGTAGTCGCCTGAAAAACTAAACCTATGAAAATGCTAGATACTCGGCATCATTTTCATAGGTTAGTTTTTTCAGGTGACGTGCTACTAAAAGCTTCCAATATGCGACGGTCCTAGTTTCTGAAGCAGCATCTAGTTGTCTACACTCGACATCGTCTAGAATAGAACGAACCCATATAGGTTGTTGTTGTTGTAGCGGCTTTAGCTTTCGCCGAATGGCGATAGCAGATTAAGAAAAGATGTCTTTTTGTCTCTGCTATACACCGGGTTGATGGTCTCTAGCTCTAGCCATGTTAAATCGGCTGGCTCGTCCTGAACCGCAGTCAACCATCGTCAGGACTTGTGCTTGGTCTTTAAAAGCAGAGAGACCCTTTGAGGAACTGCCAGCTTGCTAGGCTGGTTAGGGTTAGCTGTTCTCCTCCCTGTTTATAGTCCGAAAAGATGTCTTTTTGTATCTGCTATACACCGGGGTGATGGTCTCTAGCTCTAGCCATGTTAAATCGGCTGGCTCGTCCTGAACCGCAGTCAACCATCGTGAGGACTTGGGCTTGGTCTTTAAAAGCAGAGAGAACCCTTTGAGGAACTGCCAGCTTGCTAGGCTGGTTAGGGTTAGCTGTTCTCCTCCCTGTTTATAGTCCCACAGCCAGGTCTTCTCTCTGTTTAACGTCCCCATATAGATAAAGTTACATACATAGGTATATAATTTATATGTTGTAGGTGAGGTAAAAGGATTTAGGTGGAATGAAGAAAAAGAGCTTCGGAGAAAAAGTACTTTTCCTAAGCTGGCCCAACTTTTCTCAATTCCTCACTGTTTCCATGAAAAGTTAAAAGAGAGCTTCTAAGAAAATGTTCATTGCCTAAGCCAAGCTCTCTTTTCTTAAAGTTTCCCAGAAAAGTTGTTTCAACGGGGTTTTAATTCTCGTTCGGGGGCGTATTTTTATCCTAAACGGATAACGTTCCTTCTCGGAACGGCTGGCTTTCTCCTATCTTGTCTTCTTTCTCTCTTCGCTTTCGGGACGATAAGTCCTTAGCAGTTACAGTTCCTTCTATCAAACCTCTTGATAGAGAGAACTGTAACTGCTAGTCTCTGACTTTACTTCTTTACATTCCAGTGTTTACAGTACCTACATTGCTTACATTTCTAGCCTTTACCACCAGTATTCAATGTCGTGGCCACAGGCACTACCAATGCTCTGATAACCACCAAACCAGACGACTTTGACCAATGACCATCGAGAAAAACAAGGTCTTTAGATCTTAGCCAGTTACAGTTCCTTCTATCAAACCTCTTGATAGAGAGAACTGTAACTGCTAGTCTCTGACTTTACTTCTTTACATTGCAGTACCTACATTGCTTACATTTCTAGCCTTTACCACCAGTATTGAATGTCGTGGCCACAGGCACTACCAATGCTCTGATAACCACCAAACCAGACGACTTTGACCAATGACCATCGAGAAAAACAAGGTCTTTTTTTTCTGCAAACTTCATCGTCACCACATTGGCAACACCGCAATCCTGCGTCCATTATTGTCAAACCTGGCAACAATGTGGACAAAGAAATAATTAAGGCAAGCAGTCAGACAAAAGGGTGTTAAACTGCAATGATTGCATATTGGTGGATAGAGTACCCATGAGCTGTAGCTATTATAGTCTAGGCCAGTGCAGGGGTGTAGCGGACTTTTTTTTTGGGGAAAACAGGAAGCAGTGTCGATCAAGAGAGAACAAATTTCCTTTCAATAATAAATAATAAGGCAGGAGAATCATCCCTCAGGTGTACAATATCAAGAGTGTTTGTTAACTTCTGAGAATGCTTGGAGACCGTTCGGGCATTGTCTCTAAGCATGCTTCGATGTTAACAGATGTGTACTCTACCATGAGATTATTGACCCTATCCCATGTCTTTTATATCAGATCTTGCATTTGGTTTGCAAACTTCATCGTCACCACATTGGCAACACCGCAATCCTGCGTCCATTATTGACAAACCTGGCAACAATGTGGACGAAGAAATAATTAAGGCAAGCAGTCAGACAAAAGGGTGTTAAACTGCAATGATTGCATATTGGTGGATAGAGTACCCATGAGCTATAGCTATTATAGTCTAGGCCAGTGCAGGGGCGTAGCGGACTTTTTTTTGGGGAAAACAGGAAGCAGTGTCGATCAAGAGAGAACAAATTTCCTTTCAATAATAAGGCAGGAGAATCATCCCTCAGGTGTGCAATATCAAGAGTGTTTGTTAACTTCTGAGAATGCTTGGAGACCGTTCGGCCATTGTCTCTAAGCATGCTTCGATGTTAACAGATGTGTACTTTACCATGAGATTATTGACCCTATCCCATGTCTTATATCAGATCTTGCGTTTGGTACAAATGTTTGACGGCAAAATTAAGTACAGCAAAATTGCTCTACCTGGGCCAAAAATCTCTCCCATTTCTACAATGATACCCACGCCACTGATGTTTAGGATTAACCAGGAGGAGTGTATGACCAGGAGGAGTTTGAAAACTAGGATTAACGAACATCAATCTGCGGCACGCAACAACAGACCGGAAAAATCTAACTTTGCCAACCTTCCTCAACTCTGTAAATTATTATTAACCTGCAATCTCGTTTGGGCTCTCTTTTTCCCTCCCATATTTTCTACTTCCTACTTGTTCAAACACCAAAATGGAACATTCTCACATGTTTGCCATCACCGTTCATCTTCCAAGCAGAATGCTTGGAGACCGTTCGGGCATTGTCTCTAAGCATGCTTCGATGTTAACAGATGTGTACTCCACCATGAGATTATTGACCCTATCCCATGTCTTTTATATCAGATCTTGCGTTTGGTACAAATATTTGACGGCGAAATTAAGTACAGCAAAATTGCTCTACCTGGGCCAAAAATCTCTCCCATTTCTACAATGATACCCACGCCACTGATGTCGCGTTTGGTACAAATGTTTGACGGCGAAATTAAGTACAGCAAAATTGCTCTACCTGGGCCAAAAATCTCTCCCATTTCTACAATGATACCCACGCCACTGATGTTTAGAATTAATCGCTCATAACCGATATTACATTTAGATTAACAGACTTAACCAATAACCATGGTTCTTAAGTGAAAGGAAAAATAGCAGGCCCGGAGATGTATATGACGAAAATTTGCTTCTTAGGTCCAGTTTTAACACCGTGAATTGTCTCAGGATTCAGTTCATTCCGAGGTTGATCTGGGTACCTCTAGGTATTACGTTTAGGAAAATCCTCATTTCATCTCAATTCCAAAGATCTGAGGGCACTTCAGTGCGCCAGGCCAAGTTTCAGTAAGCATAGGATTGAGTTCATTCCGAGGTTGACCTGGGTACCTCTAGGTATTACGTTTAGAAAAAATCCTCATTTCATCTCAATTCCAAAGATCTGAGGGCACTTCAGTGCGCCAGGCCAAGTTCCAGTAAGCACGCCTGTGTATCTTTACTTCACACCGATTCGGCAGGTTTTTCTCACCTTCATAGACTGGGTTCATTTGATTAACTTTTCTTTAGTCCCGGCTGGCGGTGGCGCTTGGTGGCCTGGAGAGTCCCCAGTTTAAGAACCACTCGCGTTACAACATTGCCCTATAATAGTCTAATCCACACCCCTGCCATTACATCTATGTATTACTGTACCAACTATACCAGCTAGCAACCGGTCCAATATTGTCCTGCATCCTGCCAATGCATTTGATCTCATAACAGTTACCTTACTGTCTGAGTTTTAAGAGAAGTCATCAGACAGAATCAGAAATAAATGGTACCAATAGATCAGTTGCGCTTACTTGGATGATGTTTCAAAGTCATAGAGCAGGAAAAATGAGGACCAACGGATTTTTTCTTTTTCTTCTATAACTTCTAGATCCCGAGATAAATCGATTAAAAAAAATACCGGTAAATCGTGAACTTTGACGTCACAGCATACGCTCCCGTAGGCGGTGACGTCACATCAAATGTCCCGAGCAAAGCTCCTTCGCAGGCAACACATTAATGTGTTTGTGCGCAGTTCTTTCTGCTCCTCCGCAAGCGTGCTTGCATACTGGCGCTACCTAGCGGACGAAAAAAACAACTGCGTAAAGACTGACGTCACACATCTTTGAACTCTTTCACTAGAACGGAAAATAAAAATTCAATTTTAGACCTTTTACATTTATTTTTTTCGGAGTCTTGACCTCAGATTTGGATTTTTTCCAACTTTTAACATAGGAATCGACCATTTATTTATAATTTTTACCCATTTGCAACTGCTCCATTTTGAATACGAGGGAAAGCTATCAGCCTAGGACTTATCAAAGGCTTAGAAAAGCGTTTTGGTAAGGGATCTATGTTGCCAAATCTATTTTTTTCACTGTGAAAATAGTTTCATTTGACTTAATAGCACATAGGCCAAGTAGCTCAAAGATAGGACGGTCTTGTAATCCCGGGGCCAGGGTTCGAGTAACGATAGAGACAATAAAATTTACCATTGTCATTTTGAGATGGACATTTGTAAAAACTTTCCTTTAACAAATGAATAACTGTCTTTGGCAACAACATATTTCCTCCCCCGACTGACTTCTGTCATAAGTTGGACTATAGTTGAGTACTAACCACTCGAACGTAATGTCCTTGACAATACCCCAGTTACATTCGCACAATAATCAACCTTTACCACAACATGGCCAAATGGTAATGCAGTGTTTTTTTCGCGTCTGCCAGCTTTTAAAATGCTCCAAGCGGGTCTTGCTGGTTCCTTGTGAATGCGAAAACAAAGAGAGAAGGACTGGAAGACAGGATAGGAGAAAGCTAGCCGTTCCATGAACTGACAGACAGAATCAGAAATAAATCGTACCAATAGATCAGTTGCGCTTACTCGGATGATCTTTCAAAGTCATAGAGCAGGAAAAATGAGGACCAACGGAATTTTTCTTTTTCTTCTATAACTTCTAGATCCCGAGATAAATCGATTAATCAGTAAGCACGCCTGTGTATCTTTACTTTACACCGATTCGGCAGGTTTTTCTCACCTTCATAGACTGGGTTCATTTGATTAACTTTTCTTTTTTTTTTGTCCCGGCTGGCGGTGGCGCTTGGTGGCCTGGAGAATCCCCAGTTTAAGAACCACTCGCGTTACAACATTGCCCTATAATCGTCTAATCCACACCCCTGCCATTACATCTATTACTGTACCAACTATAACTATACCATCTATTACTGTACCAACTATACCAGCTAGCAACCGGTCTAATATTGTCCTGCATCCTGCCAATGCATTTGATCTCATAACAGTTACCTTACTGTCTGAGTTGTATCTTTACTTCACACCGATTCGGCAGGTTTTTCTCACCTTCATAGACTGGGTTCATTTGATTAACTTTTCTTTAGTCCCGGCTGGCGGTGGCGCTTGGTGGCCTGGAGAGTCCCCAGTTTAAGAACCACTCGCGTTACAACATTGCCCTATAATAGTCTAATCCACACCCCTGCCATTACATCTATGTATTACTGTACCAACTATACCAGCTAGCAACCGGTCCAATATTGTCCTGCATCCTGCCAATGCATTTGATCTCATAACAGTTACCTTACTGTCTGAGTTTTAAGAGAAGTCATCAGACAGAATCAGAAATAAATGGTACCAATAGATCAGTTGCGCTTACTTGGATGATGTTTCAAAGTCATAGAGCAGGAAAAATGAGGACCAACGGATTTTTTCTTTTTCTTCTATAACTTCTAGATCCCGAGATAAATCGATTAAAAAAAATACCGGTAAATCGTGAACTTTGACGTCACAGCATACGCTCCCGTAGGCGGTGACGTCACATCAAATGTCCCGAGCAAAGCTCCTTCGCAGGCAACACATTAATGTGTTTGTGCGCAGTTCTTTCTGCTCCTCCGCAAGCGTGCTTGCATACTGGCGCTACCTAGCGGACGAAAAAAACAACTGCGTAAAGTCTGAACGTCACACATATTTGAACTTTTTCACTAGAACGGAAAATAAAAATTCAATTTTAGACCTTTTACATTTATTTTTTTCGGAGTTTTGACCTCAGATTTGGATTTTTCCCAACTTTTGACATAGGAATCGACCATTTATTTATAATTTTTACCCATTTGCAACTGCTCCATTTTGAATTCGAGGGAAAGCTATTAGCCTAGGACTTATCAAAGGCTTAGAAAATCGTTTTGGTAAGGGATCTATGTTGCCAAATCTATTTTTTAGTCCGTCCTTCCTTTATTAAATTACAATAGTAATAATAAAAGGTATAGTGGACGGACTATTGTATTCGTTATGAAATAGGTAACTACAAAACTTATTACCTTTATATGATACAATGGATACACGTTCCGGTTTTGATCTTATCCGACTCGAGTTTCGTCCATCCCCGTGGACTTTTTCAAGGAAACTGATGATGATGGCGGTGTTATTGTTGACAGTGGTCAGTTGGTGGTGGGGGCACTGTCCCATCGTTCGGCATCAGCTGTTCACGAGCTCTTCTATGGTAGTTTTAGATAACATTATATTGGGAATCAAGGGAGAACGGGCTCTAGTCTTGATTTTAAATAATTACATGAAAGTAAAATAAAAAAATCAAATCAAGAATAATAATAAACTGAATATTAAACAAAATAGGTAGGTACATAAATACTGATTTTCTTTAACCAAGATCGAAAAATGCCCGGAGGGACGGGCCCCGCTTGTTCACTGTGAAAATAGTTTCATTTGACTTAATATCACATAGGCCAAGTAGCTCAAAGATAGGACGGTCTTGTAATCCCGGGCTAGGGTTCGAGTAACGGCAGAGACAATAAAATTTACCATTGTCATTTTGAGATGGACATTTGTAAAAACTTTCCTTTAACAAATGAATAACCGTCTTTGGCAACAACACATTTCCTCCAACCGACTGACTTCTGTCATAAGTTGGACTATGGTTGAGTACTAACCACTTAAACGTAATGTCCTTGACAATACCCCAGTTACATTCGCACAATAATCAACCTTTAACAAAACATGGCCAAATGGTAATGCAGTGTTTTTTTCGCGTCTGCCAGCTTTTAAAATGCTCCAAGCGGGTCTTGCTGGTTCCTTGTGAATGAAGGGTTCTATTCAAGAAGGGCCAAAAGAGAAAATCGAGTTCTGAGTAAAACACAACTGTAAAGTTTTTGATTTCCATTGAAAAGAAAAGTATTGGGATTAGAGGAATTTACAAAAAAAATAATAATAATAAATAAAAAAAAATTGTCTATCTTGCTGAATGATGACTGATGATGATGGCTAATGGAGATATCAACCAACACATGAACCTGCTATTTGGGTGGGGGGGGGGCGAGGTTATTTTCCTCCTTTTTTGAGCATCCACCCCCCCCCCAATTCGCATGAGAAAAGCTGTTTTGTCCTAATCACAGTTTTCGACAGGAACTGAACATTGAAGTTAGTATACCCGAGATCACCCTACAATTATTAGGTATATGCAGATTGGGTAACCTAGACTCCTATAGTATACCTATGGCCTATGGCCTATGCCTAGGGATTGTAGAGTTAAATCCACACAAGTTATATATCCATTTTCGGGTTAATACTGTTAATAGACATGAAAGAAGGCTTCGATGGTTCGGACATGTTGAAAGAAGAGATCAAGAATATGTTGGAAAGAGGTTGAGAGATATGGAAGTTGGAGGTAAGAGAGACAGGGGAAGACCAAGAATGAGATTTGGATATTGTTTTTATCCAGTGAATTTATGTTAACCCGTTATTGTCCAATTATTGTCAAAAGAAAATATACCCAATGTCTGTTGGGATATCATAGGTAACATTTTCCCATTTCGTTCGTTTTCCTCTCTCCCTTATGAGTTTTCCATTTTTATCTTCTTTCTTTCTAGTATAAGTATAGATAGGTGTATTATGTACGTACGTAGGTATTGTACGTATGTATTTCGAAGTTATTTTTCATAATTTTATTGATAATGCATCTAAAACAAAAGCCGGTTTTATGAAAATTTCAATCTGATTTCGAACAGGTTAAACCAGAAAAACTGAGTCGGTACTTACCTAAGCAGTTTAATTTTGTTAATTTTAATACTTAGTGAGGAATTGAGTATATTTGGAATTTCTCTTCTCTTTCTTCCTTCCACAACTCTGTAAATTATTATTAACCTGCAATCTCGTTTGGGCTCTCTATTTCCCTCCCATATTTTCTACTTCCTACTTGTTCAAACACCAAAATGGAACATTCTCACATGTTTGCCATCACCGTTCATCTTCCAAGACCCTCCGAACCTTCTCGGGTTAATCCGCGTATTTACAAATCTCAAATAATCTAAATCGACTGTCTAATACCCGCTCGTGGTTATTGGGTTGTGTTAAAACCTGTCATAAGTGAAATTGATTTCCAGATTCAGAGCATTGTGATCAGTCTGGTTACTCTTTTTTCCCTCCCATATTTTGTACTTCTTACTTGTTCAAACACCAAAATGGAACATTCTCACATGTTTGCCATCACCGTTCATCTTCCAAGACCCTCCGAACCTTCTCGGGTTAATCCGCGTATTTACAAATCTCAAATAATCTAAATCGACTGTCTAATACCCGCTCGTGGTTATTGGGTTGTGTTAAAACCTGTCATAAGTGAAATTGATTTCCAGATTCAGAGCATTGTGATTTGTGATCAGTCTGGTTACACAACAGTCACAACACTCGGCATAATCTGTAAACTGTTCGATAATCGATATCCCGTGAGATCGAAGGAAATCAGTAACCACTGGTAGAATTATCTAATTGGTTTTATTACTTACCTAAGTACCTTCCTGTTTTGATTGAGGAATTCTGTCAGCTGTCATCCATTGATCATTTTCTTGTCAGTTCTGAAGCTCAGAAGCTGTGTCCAAATATAAACGATGGCCGTTGATCGATGTCAATATTGAAACCGTACACTGCCTCGACAACATAGATTCACCTCGTCGACTATGTGTGGAGTTGTGGACGTAGCTTTAGGTCCGGGCCCGATACTTATTGGAAGCGTAGTCCCGCGACCTTTAGTAGATCGTAGTCGCCTGAAAAACTAAACCTATGAAAATGCTAGATACTCTGCATCATTTTCATAGGTTAGTTTTTTCAGGTGACGTTCTACTAAAAGCTTCCAATATGCGACGGTCCTAGTTTCTGAAGCAGCATCTAGTTGTATACACTCGACATCGTCTAGAATAGAACGAACCCATATAGGTTGTTGTTGTTGTTGTTGTTGTTGTTGTTGTTGTTGTTGTTGTTGTTGTTGTTGTTGTTGTTGTTGTTGTTGTAGCGGCTTTAGCTTTCGCCGAACGGCGATAGCAGATTAAGAAAAGATATCTTCTTGTATCTGCTATACACCGGAGTGATGGTCTCTAGACTCTCTAGCTCTAGCCATGTTAAATCGGCTGGCTCGTCCTGAACCGCAGTCAACCATCGTGAGGACTTGTGCTTGGTCTTTAAAAGCAGTGAGATATATGGACAAAGTGAAACAGGATTTGAAAGAAAAGTTGGAAGTTAGCCACGCCCAAAACCGAGGCGCATGGAAGAGGTTGATTCAAAACGTCGACCCCACTTGAGTGGGAAAAGACGCAGTAAAAGAAGAAGAAGACTGTTAATAGACATGAAAGAGGCATCAATCAGACAGGCAAGTTTCGTACTCACAGGTGTTCTCTGTCTTGAAACTGGAGATTGGGAGGAATTTACAAAAAAAAAGTCTATCTTGCTGAATGATGACTGATGACTAAGACTAATGGAGATATCAACACATGACTGTATTTATTTGGGGGAGGTCATTTTCCTCCTTTTTTGAGCATCCCCCCCCCAATTCGCACGAGAAAAGCTGTTTTGTCCTAATCACACAGTTTTCGACAGGAACTGAACATTGAAGTCAGTATACCCGAGATCACCCTACAATTATTAGGTATATACAGATTGGGTAACCTATACTCCTATAGTATGCCTATGGCCTATGCCTAGGGATTGTAGGGTTAAATCCACACAGGTTACATCCATTTTCGGGTTAATACTGTTAATAGACATCAAAGAGGCATCAATCAGACGGGCAAGTTTCGTACTCACAGGTGTTCTCTGTCTTGAAACTGACTTGGCAAGAGTCGACAAAGTATGAAGACATACTCATACGCTCTAATGCATTTGGTACAAATGTTTGACGGCAAAATTAGGTATAGTAAAATTGCTCTACCTGGACCAAAAATCTCTCCCATTTCTACAATGATACCGACGCCACTGATGTTTAGAATTAATCGCTCATAACCGATATTACATTTAGATTAACAGACTTAACCAATAACCATGGTTCTTAAGTGAAAGGAAAAATAGCAGGCCCGGAGATGTATATGACGAAAATTTGCTTCTTAGGTCCAGTTTTAACACCGTGAATTGTCTCAGGATTGAGTACGCTCTAATCACAAATTAAAAGTAAAAATGGAGCATTTATAATTTTTAGCTCTCTCTCTCTCTCTCCTCTCTCTCTCCCTCCCTCTCTCTCTCCCTCTCTCTCTCCCTCTCTCTCCCTCTCTCTCTCTCTCTCTTTCTCTCTCTCTCTCGCTCTCTCTCTCTCTCTTTCTCTCTCTCTCCCTCTCTCTCTCCTCTGTTTGGTGAGCATGTTTTTTGGATTGGGTCCCAGAAAAAATCCGAAGCATAACTACCTGGAGCATATTCTCTGATTATTTCCGGTACAGAGTTCCTATAATAAAAACGAGTACACATGAAACTACAGGGTTACTCCGAGTACACCATGAACCTACAGGGTTATTTCGAGTGTGTACTCCTATTCTGCTCCGAGGCCGCAGCTTACCACGGGTTATTTTGGGATTGCGTTCAATCCTGAATATTCCTGAATCAAACGAGGTCGGAATAAGTTGATCCGTGATTTTCAGACTCGAGATAATCCATGCATGCTTCGGGATGATTTGGGGGGTGTTTTATCAAAAACTTTCAAAGCTCTTTAACCCTAATCAGAAAGTATGAACAGATGAACACTTTTTTTTAAGAGGTTTGACAGAGGGAACTGTAAACCTCTCTCTCTCTCTCTTTCTCTCTCCTCTGTTTGGTGAGCATGTTTTTTGGATTGGGTCCCAGAAAAAAATCCGATGCAGAACTATACCTGGAGCATATTTTCTGATTATTTCCGGTACAGAGTTCCTATAATAAAAACGAGTACACATGAAACTACAGGGTTACTCCGAGTACACCATGAAACTACAGGGTTACTCCGAGTACACCATGAAACTACAGGGTTATTTCGAGTATGTACTCCTATTCTGCTCCGAGGCCGCAGCTTACCACGGGTTATTTTGGGATTGCGTTCAATCCTGAATCAAACGAGGTCGGAATAAGTTTGTGGCGCTCACAACAACACTCAACACAAATACAATCTTACATAGAAAACGCAGGTTCTCGTTTCTCCACAATTTCCATCTCTGAAGTTTAAATAACACTTCCGAATTCTTGGCCAGCACCTGAGAGCTATGTCTAACTGATGAGTTCAAATAAGAACGAAACGCGTCTTGGGCGGCTCCCAGGTGTTGGCTAAAAGTTGATCCGTGATTTTCAGACTCGAGATAATCCACGCTTTGGGATGATTTGGGAGGTGTTTTACCAAAAACTTTCAAAGCTCTTTAACCCTAATCAGAAAGTATGAACAGATGAACACTTTTTTTTAAAGAGGTTTGACAGAGGGAACTGTAACTGCTTTGGTCTTATCGTCCCGAAATCGAAGAGAGAAGGAAGACAGGATAGGAGAAAGCCAGCCGTTCCGAGAACGAACATTATCCCATCAGGATAAAATCCGCCCCGGGCGGGAATCGAACCCGCGGCCTAGCGCTTACAAGGCAGAACTGACGTCACACATCTTTGAACTCTTTCACTAGAACGGAAAATAAAAATTCAATTTTAGACCTTTTACATTTATTTTTTCGGAGTTTTTGCCAAATGTCATCCAAATCGGACAAACCGTTCGAGAGTTATACAACAAACAGACGATGGACCAAAAATGCAAAATTCGTCCAGTCCATAAAATCGTCGAACTCACAAACTCACTTCGTTCATTCAAACACTCAGGTATAGCTGATAGTTTGCTCGTACTATTCACCCTAATACCCACTATGAATAGTTGAATACTCGTATTACTTCGTACGATATACAAGATAGGTTCTATATCTTTAGATGTACAGGAGGCAGTCCGGTCACTTTTACTATCAAGGTCGTAAGGATATCGGCATTATAGTGTTACGGTTTAGCATAATACTGGTTCGGTTTAACATAACACATCATGCTAATAGCGACATAACATAGAGAGTGTTATGCTTCACATTTATTATACTTCTTACTATAGCTTACTTAGGCTCAAAACAGAGTGTAGCGGAGAGCATAGAGCATTTTGGGGTATACCTAAAAAACTGATTACACAAAACTCAACTGACTGGCCATAGGGAGTGCGAAAATTAGCTGACTTACCATAAGGCAATATGCAAAACGGCGGTTTACATCGTTTGGCGAAAGAAAATTTCGGAAAAGTCGTACCATTTTCCAGTAGTACAGGAATCGTACTCCTTATGGCCAATCACTTGAATTTTGTAGAATCAGTTTTTTAGGTATACCTACCCAGCTTTTTGCTCTCAGTTTTATGCAATTTGAAATCATTGCTTCCATTTACCTGATCGATGCGCTATGCAAATGTTCACATGACGATGAGGGGCTGAAACCCAAATTTGGGTTTCGTGGCGGTGAACGTGTTAAAGATTGCAAAGGAGCAATACCTCAAAGCTATGAATATCACAACTTACATAATAATTCTCTTCATTTATAACGCGACATAATGAAATTAGACCTAACAGAACCGGTTGCAGATATAACGGACCGATTTAGGTGTGTTTGCTAAGTAATAATCTTACTTTGATTCCCTTTTGTACAAACCTCATTCCGCAGAGTTTGCTGGAACAATTTCCGCATATTTCCGTGATTCAAATCCGCAGATTGGATAGTAAACACTTTTTGGGGTTATCATTCTGAACTGAAGGCGATATTCAATGAACTAACTGATCTTGTGGTGGTGCGCTAGGCCATGTTTTAGTTCGTAGACAAGTAGACATGATTGGAGTCCAACATCCTGGACATGTGGACCAAGTATGTTACATATTATATCAAGTCCACATCAATGACTACATGAATTATATGGGGCATCACTTGACCAGAGTCCGGTGAAAGGAAGTTCATCTGATATTGAGATAGTTATTGACATCGATTGATAGTAGCTTGAATTTTTCATGACAGCAGGAGCTCCAACCTCTGACCCCTGGTTTACAAGTCCAACTTTATACTTCTGAGCTACTGTGTCTATTTAGGCTCAAATCAAATTTCTTTTTGAAATGTCTGACCCTATTGAATAGAAATGAGTCAAAATATTGACATTCAAACACCTAACGTTCTAATAATCCTAATATGTTGTGAGTATACCTACCTAATAATGTCCCTATACTCATGTACATACTTAGGTAGGTATACCTATAAATAACTAATGAACCTAGTAGTAAGTCAGTCACCATGTGATTGCTTATTCTGAATGCTACATCACTTTATGTAGGTTTTTCATGTCGGTAGGTACCCTACTTATGTAGATTTGTAGATTGTAGGTAGCTATGTAGTTATATTGAATTTTCCAATAGTTATGTAGGTAGTACAAGTAGGTAGGTATGTTGGTAGTACTTACCTATATGTATGTATGTATGTTGGTAGGGATAGGTAGGTATTTTTCATTTGACTTGGATGTCAGTTCCGAGTTGTATTACTTATGAATGACTTTGATTTAAGTCACTCTACTCAGTCGACCGTGAAACATTGCTTGATTCGCCTAAAAAAGGCACTTCTCTTCGATCAATGTGACTGAGAAACCCCTTTATCCTAGGACTAAGGACAAGTAGATTTCGGTACAATTTATGTACTTCTGTACATGTGTATCTTGATATAGGTATCTGTATGTACCTCCTTCATAATCTGATGCCCATGTATCTCAGGTTCACACAGTTATAGAACGATACATAGGTAACAATGTAACAAAAGATCACTGTTCATCTGACGGTATTCATATCCTACCATGTTAAAGCCACAACACCTCATGAGTACATAGATACTCCAATCTACAGGGTATCCAACACTTGATGTATACCAAACTTAAAAAGGCGATTCATGGGGTGAAAGTCAGACTTTTTCAGGGGTCCGCAAACGCTCTTAATATTCATCACTTTTCCCGTAACTCCCCTTCCCCGAAGGAGAAGATTTCTTGAGCATACCATAAAAAATGGGAGTCAATAAGGCCCGAGTCTAGATTTCGATGGCTTGATTGATACGTCTAAAGCACTCGATACAGCTGGTAATTCTATTTTTGAGGTGCAACAACCGTGTAGTTCATATCGAGAGCATTTTTGGACTAAAATTATCAAATTAGTGTTTCATTTTGCAGTAGGTAAGATACCTACATACCTATTACCTGTGTTTTGAAGTTTGAAACATTGCTTGATTCGCCAAAAAAAGGCACTTCGATCGATGTGACTGAAAAACCCCTTTGTCCTAGGACTAAGGACAAGTAGATTTCGGTACAATTTATGTACTTCTGTACATGGGTCTTACCTACATACCTACCTGTGTTTTGGTTTGAAACATTGCTTGATTTGCCAAAAAAAGGCACTTCTCTTCGATCGATGTGACTGAAAAACCCCTTTGTCCTAGGACTAAGGACAAGTAGATTTCGGTACAATTTATGTACTTCTGTACATGGGTATCTTGATATAGGTATCTGTATGTACCTCCTTCATAATCTGATGCCCATGTATCTCAGGTTCACACAGTTATAGAACGATACATAGGTAACAACGTAACAAAAGATCACTGTTCATCTGACGGTATTCATATCCA
Organism: Diaphorina citri; assembly: GCF_000475195.1. NCBI lineage: Eukaryota > Metazoa > Arthropoda > Insecta > Hemiptera > Psyllidae > Diaphorina > Diaphorina citri. The sequence goes on along the minus strand of NW_007377824.1, from coordinate 51,551 downwards.
TGTTAAAGCCACAACACCTCATGAGTACATAGATACTCCATTTTACAGAGTATCCAACAGTTGATGTACCAAACTTAAAAAGGCGATTCATGGGGTGAAAGTCAGACTTTTTCAGGGCTCTTAACAGTCATCACTTTTTCCGTAACTCCCCTTCCCCGAAAGAGAAGATTTCTTGAGCATACCCTAAAAAATGGGAGTCAATAAGGCCCGAGTCTAGATTTCGATGGTTTGATACGTCTAAAGCACTCGATACAGCTGGTAATTCTATTTTTGAGGTGCAACAACCGTGTAGTTCATATCGAGAGCATTTTGGGACCCTGTTCATCTGACGGTATTCATATCCTACCATGTTAAAGCCACAACACCTCATGAGTACATAGATTCTCCATTCTACAGGGTATCCAACAGTTGATGTACCAAACTTAAAAAGGCGATTCATGGGGTGAAAGTCAGACTTTTTTAGGGGTCCGCAAACGCTCTTAATTTGAGCAAATATTCATCACTTTTCCCATAACTCCTCTTCCCCGAAAGAGAAGATTTCTTGAGCACACCATAAAAAATGGGAGTCAACAAGGCCCGAGTCTAGATTTCGATGGCTTGATACGTCTAAAGCACTCGATACAGCTGGTAATTCTATTTTTGAGGTGCAACAACCGTGTAGTTCATATCGAGAGCATTTTGGGACTCTTGCTCACAGAGAAAAGTCTTTAAATCACCAAAGTGTGTGACGTAACTTTATTATTTAAGCACCCTGTATTTTATCACGGTTCATGCGTCCGCTCTATTGCCGCGTATGAAATTTCACTCCCAGTGCGCGTCGCATCTTGCGCCTTACCACGCGTCTCAGATTTCAACCTGCCCTACGCCCTAAGCTAGTAGCAGGTCCACCTTGAAAATCACCGGGCAGTGACGGACAGGTTGGGAGGGCGGGGCCATGGTCAAGTGTCAGCATTTTTGAGGCCTTTGATTGGTTGCCATAATATCCAAGATGTATAAAAATATTTGAACTTAATCTGCCTTCCTTCATGAGTTGGACTATAGTTAGGTACTTACTCGTACTTTAACTACTACCTACTGACATGAATTTTATTTTCTGAATGAGCGTTTCAATCAAATCAAAGGTCAATTTATTAAGGTGTGTCCACTCTCTACTGTCGACCAGGGTCGATTGACATTTGTTTGTTACCTACATAAGAGCTCACCATCATTTTATTTTCTTTGTTGCAGGTAAAAATCCATGGTTTCAATCTTCAAATCCTGAGGAAAATATCACCCGCAATCCTCAAATTACCTGTAGGTATAGATACGACCTTAGTAAGTATAAGATAATTCGAAAAACTGACCATGAGAAAATTGACCACTGCTACAATAGAAACTAAATGGAGAATTCCATGGAATCAGTTTCCCGAAGGGAAAATGGAAAATAGACCTCTACTTCAAGAAATAGGTACAGAAATTTTCTAGACAAATTCTTCCTTTCCCTGATAGGCATGGATGCAAAAGAATGGGCCTTGAAGTAATGCGAAAGTGGTTCCGAAGCACAATTCCGAAAATAGAATGAAAATATGTACCTACTACATACATATAAAGTTATTATTATTGCCAACGGCATTAGGTCTCCCTCTGGAGGTGTTAAAATTACCACACGGTTCAACCTGGTGTCAACGATATCCGTGCGGTTTAAACAATTTTTGGTACCGTCTATCTAACTTCTGTTAAATGTATACCGTTCGTGTTTGTATAGCGCGATTTAACTATAGTATCGAACAGCGTAGTCACTACCTATAAACTAGGGGTGTCCACTGTCCAACTGGTGTGGAACATCGAGGGACTTTTTGGGTCAATTTCAAGTTCCTTGCGGTGGGAAGTAAAAATCCCTCGCAGTCTGGCGTTTTTCAACAATGAGTTGATCTTTTTTGTTGAGAAACAAGTCGAAATTCACTACAGGAGTCAATCGTGATGATATGACCACCTGTAATCTTGGCCGTTCCAGGAACGACACTGTCTACTTCTAACTTTCGGCCGTATTCCAGGAACCAGGACCGACTCTTCTCATATTTACTCCACGCGCCAAAAAACGTCGTTCCTCCTGTCAATATTATTCTCTGCACATGGAGTCAAAAAGAGAAGCGTGGGGAGTTCAGAGTTTTTCGTTGACCAGACCACCGGTCTCAGGTGGTTGAATTTCTCGCCATATTAGGTATCAGGGTTTTCTTTCTCGTGGGTTTGGACACCCCCTGCTCCAAAGCTAGACTATGGCAAGTATGGCAAACACGAGTCTCTCCCGAAAACCGCAATTTTCATTTTATTAAATTTGAAATTGCAATCTAATAATATTGCTGAGGATAACGTGTTTATGTTTACTGAATACAGGATGGTAAGTTTAGGTAGGTAGGGAACTTTGGATAGCAACATTATTTGTTTATGAAGGATAATGAAGGTTTCTGTTAGGAGACTGGCCGGGTCAGTTGAAATCACCTAGAAAACTTGTACGTGCGTGTACCAATTTTAAACCCCATCGGCACATGATGTATTTTTACTCAAATATTCCGAGACTATACACCGTGTTCATAAAGTCCTTGGAGACTGGCCGGGCCAGTTGAAATCACCTAGAAAACTTGTACGTGCGTGTACCAATTTTAAGCCGCATCGGCACATGATGTATTTTTACTCAAATATTCCGAGACTATACACCGTGTTCATAAAGTCCTAGGCCACCCTTGTAAGTGGTAAACATGCTTGTCAAATTTCATCAAAATCGGACAAAGCATTCGAAAGTTATGTCAAAAAAAAGTTGGTTCATAAAAAGGGCCATCCCGGGGCCCCCGAGAACCCGATCGGGCCCAAATCTCAATGATTGAATTTCCTTCGCATGATTAACATTTTTGCCAAACGTCATCCAAATCGGACAAACCGTTCGAGAGTTATATGACAAACAAACAGACGATGGACCAAAAATGCAAAATTCGTCCAGTCCACAAAATCGTCGAACTCACAAACCTCACTTCGTTCATTCAAACACTCAGGTATAGCTGATAGTTTGCTCGTACTATTCACCTAATACCCACTATGAATAGTTGAATACTCGTATTACTTCGTACAATATACAACAAGATAGGTTCTATATCTTTAGATGTACCTACAGAAGGCAGTCTGGTCACTTTTACTATCAAGGTCGTAAGGATATCGGCATTATAGTGTTACGGTTTAGCATAATACTGGTTCGGTTTAACATAACAGATCAGTGGTAAACATGCTTGTCAAATTTCATCAAAATCGGACAAAGCATTCGAAAGTTATGTCAAAAAAAAAGTTGGTTCATAAAAAGGGCCATCCCGGGGCCCTCGATAACCCGATCGGGCCCAAATCTCAATGATTGAATTTCCTTCGCATGATTAACATTTTTGCCAAATGTCATCCAAATCGGACAAACCGTTCGAGAGTTATATAACAAACAAACAGACGATGGACCAAAAATTCGTCCAGTCCACAAAATCGTCGAACTCACAAACTCACTTCGTTCATTCAAACACTCGGGTATAGCTGATAGTTTGCTCGTACTATTCACCCTAATACCCACTATGAATAGTTGAATACTCGTATTACTTCGTACAATATACAAGATAGGTTCTATATCTTTAGATGTACTTAGAGGAGGCAGTCCGGTCACTTTTACTATCAAGGTCGTAAGGATATCGGCATTATAGTGTTACGGTTTAGCATAATACTGGTTCGGTTTAACATAACAGATCATGCTAATAGCGACATAACATATAACAGAGAGAGTGTTATGCTTCACATTTATTATACTTCTTACTAAAGCTTACTTAGGTTCAAAACAGAGTGTAGCGGAGAGCATAGAGCTTTTTGCTCTCAGTTTTATGCAATTTGAAATCATTGCTTCCATTCACAAAATTGCGCACATCAATAACAAAACTACAAAGGGAAATTTTTATCACAAAAAAATAGGAGGGGGTGAAAAAATAGCTGAAAATAGGTCTGACAGAGATCTGCTGCAGATATATTGCAGTTGTCACTGCTGAATTCTGCCCAAAGCGTGCCTGGAGGCTGATAAACAAATTGTGGCAGTTGCAGACCACTGTTTCGTACCCCTATGAAATTTTGTTGATTTTCTACTGTTGGGTTTTTAGTGAGGATACATGTAGGTAACTCTTTTCTCTTTTTTATAGCTAAATGCTAAATGTACCTGTTTATTGATATTAATAGATCAGTTGCGCTTACTTGTGTGATGTTTCAAAGTCATAGAGCAGGAAAAATGAGGACCAACGGAATTTTTCTTTTTCTTCTACGACTTCTAGATACCGAGATAAATCGATTTAAATAATACTGATAAATCGTAAAGTTTGCCGTCACGACATATGCTCCCGTAGGCGATGACGTCATAACTCATGACTCCCGCTTTGTTTGTTTGTGCGCAAGCGTTTCTGCGCATTTTGACATTAAGTCTGACGTCACAACTCTTTGAACTTTTTAATTAGAACGGCAATTAAAAATTGAATTTTCGACCTTTTAAAGTTACTTTTTCGGAGTTTTGACTTCAGATTTGGATTTTTCACAACTTTTTACGTAGGAATCGACCTTTTATTCATAATTTTTACCCAACTGCAACTGCTCCATTAGGCTAAATAATCTAAATATACCTGTACTTTTTTCTATTTTTCCCTCTTTTTTTCTCTCTCTCTCTCTCTCTCTCTCTCTCTCTCTCTGACTAGATAGTTATGTCCTAGGTATCATACTAAATATTATTGATGATAAGTAAATAGTACCTCATCTACGTAGTAGGATTAGTTTAGTAGATATCGTAGTTTAATGTATGAAAATGAAAGTATATATATAAGTACAATTATAGATACAAGTACCTATAGTTGTATTATCTGGAATATCATTTGCATTCTGTCATAATGTCCTGAAGCTTTTTTTATTTTTATTTATTTTATTTACGAAGCACGTTCTTTGAATTTTATGTGATACATCTATCTCTTTCTCTCTCTTTCTCCCCATCTCTCTCTCTCCTCTCTCTGTCTCTTTCTATCCTTTTTCTCGCGCGCGTTGCCTGCATAATTTTTCAAATAAATACAGTGAGAGTGAGAGAGAGAGAGTAGGGATGTAAATGAGTTGCAAATATATCGATAAATCGATATATCGATATATCGGCCCCTCAAATATATCGATATCGATATATCGGGGGAAATATATCGATATATCACCGATATATCGATATATTTAACAATTTTTCTTGTTTTGGGGGTTACAAGATATTTACACTGCATTTTACGATAATAAGGCTACTTTTAGTCACAATCATTTATTATACTTACTTCTCTATAGCTTACTTAGGTTCAAAACAGAGTGTAGCGGAGAGCATAGAGCTTTTTGCTCTCAGTTTTATGCAATTTGAAATCATTGCTTCCATTTACCTGATCGATGCGCTATGCAAATTTTCACATGACGATGACGCTACTGTCGCTACTGAATTTTTCATGACAGCAGGAGCTCCAACCCCTGACCCCCAGATTACAAGTCCAACTTTATACTTCTGAGCTACTGGGTCTACTTAGACTCAAATCAAATTTCTTTTTGAAATGTCTGACCCTATTGAACAGAAATGGGTCAAAATATTGACATTCAAACACCTAGCGTCCTAATAATCCTAATACGCTGTGAGTATACCTACCTAATAGGTACTTATGTCCCCATGACAGCAGGAGCTCCAACCCCTGAACCCTGGTTTACAAGTCCAACTTTATACTTCTGAGCTACTGGGTCTATTAGGCTCAAATCAAATTTCCTTTTGAAATGTCTGACCTTATTGAATAGAACTGGGTCAAAATATTGACATTCAAACACCTAGCGTCCTAATAATCCTAATACGCTGTGAGTATACCTACCTAATAGGTACTTATGTCCCTATACTCATGTACATACTTAGGTAGGTATACCTATAAATAACTAATGAACCTAGTAGTAAGTTACTCACCATCTGATTGCTTATACATCACTTTATGTAGGTTTTTCATGTCCGTAGGTACCCTACTTATGTAGATTGTAGGTAGCTATGTAGTTATATTGAATTTTTCAATAGGTATGTAGGTAGTACAAGTAGGTAGCTATGTAGTTACATATTTTGAATTTTTCAATATGTATGTAGGTAGTACAAGTAGGTAGGTATGTTGGTAGTACCTATATGTATTATGTATGTAGGTCTTGTAGGTATGTAGATATGTAGGTAGGGATAGGTATTTTTCATTTGACTTGGATGTCAGTTCCGAGTTGTATTACTTATGAATGACTTTGATTTAAGTCACTCTGCTCAGTCGACCGAATAATTCATTACCTACCTTCCTACCTACCTAAACATCTATGTATAGTCCAAATCATGAAAGAAGTCAGTAGGGGGAAAATGTGCCCTTGCTAAATTATACTTTACCTTATCCTTGTTAAATTATACTTTTCCTTATTTTTTCTTTTTATTTTTTTTTTTATTTTTTTTTTTTTTTTTATTTTTTAGTCCAAACATAACCTTACTACATTTTAATAACAGTAGGTAAGTACATACTACTTTGTGTACTGATGTTTTTTACACACGTATTTTTGAGGCCTTTGATTGGTTGCCATAATATCCAAGATGTATAAAAATATTTGAACTTAAACTGTCTTCCTTCATGAGTTGGACTATAGGTAGGTACTTACTCATAGCTCGTTATTAACTACTACCTACTGACATGAATTTTATTTTCTGAATGAGCGTTTCAATCAATTCAAAGGTCACTTTATTAGGGTGTGTCCAAACTCTACTATCGACCAGGGTCGGGTCGATTGACATTTGTTTGTTACCTACTTAAGAGCTCACCATCATTTTATTTTCTTTGTTGCAGGTAATTCTATGGTTCCAATAGGTACTTGCTTCCAACCTTCAAATCCTTAGGATAATAACACCCGCCTTCAAATCCTTAGGAAAATAACACCCGCCCGCGGCGCACACTATACCTGTACCCTGTAAGAAGTAAGATACGAATATTTATCTCATGTAAGGCGATAGACTCTCCTTATAAGGACATACCCATAAGTGAGGACAGAATAATATAAGTATGCCTACTTATTATGGTAGTAATTGGATGCATAAAGCACAGGATAGAATTCAATGGAGGAATGAAGAAGAGACCTTTGTGGACAAATAACTTTTGCCCACGATGATTAGTTCTAATAATAATAATTAATATACCAACTTACAAGGCGTTCGGCTTAAATGATAATGGTATTAGGTACTTATACCTACCTACTTATGATAATACATATTCTGTCTAGTCTCTAGTAGGTACCTAACATTACTTGTTGGGAATAAATTAGTGGGAGCCTACACTACAGTACATATTTAGACTCAAGTTAGTGGAAGATTGTTAATGTTAAGGATGATGTATTACAAGTTGATTGAATGGAGCATTAGTAGTTGTTACAAGATAAAAGATGTCTTAACAGTTATTAGATAGGTACTTGTTATAAGCTGAAAGATGTTATAAGCTGAAAGACGTAGGTAATGTTAAAAAAAATTAACCCTGTTATAGTTAGAACTAAATTATTATCGACCTTTGATTAACTACCATAACGAGTAATCTTATTTGGGCATTTCTTGGTACTTAGGGCCAAATTCCATCTCCCTAAATCTCGCATTTTCCATTTCGAGAGTAGAGGTGATTTGCTTAAGTAAGAGGTTAAATCCGTTCTATTTAGCTTTACAATATATGAATGTAGGAAATTGTTCACTTACTCCACTTACTTCGTATGACACAGTCGAGTACCTAAATGAAGTAGGTAGGTAAAGGTAGCATTTCTTATACTGTACTGTTGATATGGAACTTTACAAACTTAAAGTTACTGAGTCTTCCAGACCTCGATAGTGTATTTATTACATACTCGTAGATTTAGCCTAAGCCTGGGCAATATCGACTGATAAGGTGATAAGCCAGGCAATACCTTGGCTAGGCCAACTGGTTGTACTATTTGTGACTTGTACCTAGTATTGCTCTATCATTAGTAGTTTGTTTGTTAACAGTTATTAGGTACTTGTTAGGCTGAAAGTTGAAATGTGGAGGTGGCGTAACCAATTTTTAATCCTGTTAGAAGTTAGAACTAAATTAACTATCGACTTTTGAGCAACTACATTATATAAGTACCATAAAGACCAATCTTTTGTGTAGGTATTTTTTATTTGGGCATTTCTTAGTTCCTAGGATCAAATTCTATCTTCCTAAATCTCGCATTTTCCATTTCGAGAGTAGAGGTGATTTGCTTAGGTAAGAAGTTAAATCCGTTCTATTTAGCTTTACAATATATGAATGTAGGAAATTGTTCACTTACTCTACTTACTTCGTATGACACAGTCGAGTACCTAAATAAAGTAGGTAGGTAAAGCTAGCATTTCTTATACTGTACAACTGTACTGTTGATGTTTGATATGGAACTTCACAAAGTTAAAGTTACTGAGTCTTCAATACCTCGATAGTGTATTTATTACATACTCGTAGATTTAGCCTAAGCCTGGGCAGTATCGACTGATAAGGTGATAAGCCAGGCAATACCTTAGCTAGGCCAACTGGTTGTACTATTTGTGACTTGTACCTAGTATTGCTCTATGAATTAATAGTAAAAAATGTACAGAATATACAAGGTGCACTGAAAGTCTGATCATAAAGTCAATGAAGATCTGATGAGAGAGAAAGGATGGCGCAGAGGATTGAGTCAAAAATGCTGACTAGAGGATTTAGTCAAAAATGCCGACCTTGGCCGGACTTGGACAGGTATGTGCAAATACATACTTTGTTTCGCTATAACTCTAGAACAGTTTGTCCGATTTTAATAAAATTTTGCAAATACATCAAACATTTGAAGTAAATTTGTTCTTAGGTATTTTAAACTGGACCGGGCTTTTATAGGGACCCTGGAGGACTCTTTTTCTACATGATTTCTAGATCTAGTCTAGTTCTCTGAATCACTAAAAGTAGTTATCATTTAAACACCCTAAATGAAAACCTAATGAATCACATGAAGACATACACGTGTTTCTGAAACACCCTGTATACACGATCTATAGGTACATAGACGACAATACACACACTGTATACAGTTCCTTCATGAGTTGGACTATAGTTAGGTACTTACTCGTACCTAGTTATTAACTACTATCTACTGACATGAATTTTATTTTCTGAATGAGCGATTCAATCAAATCAAAGGTCACTTTATTAAGGTGTGTCCTAACTCTACTGTCGACCAGGGTCGATTGACATTTGTTTATTACCTACTTAAGAGCTCACCTTCATTTTATTTTCTTTGTTGCAGGTAAATCCATGGTTTCAATCTTCAAATCCTAAGGAAAATATGACCCGCAATCCTCAAATTACCTGTAGGTAGATACGACCTATAGTAAGTAAGATAAGAATATTTATCTCATGTAAGGCGATAGGCTCTCCTTATAAGAACATAACCATAAGTGAGGACATAATAGATAGATACCTAATAATAATTATGCCTACTTAGATAATAATTGTTATAATAGTACTTATACTTATTAGGGATTAGCCTCTAATGATAATGATACCTACTTATACTTACGATAATATTCTGTCTAGTACCTAACGTTACTTGTAGGGAATAAATTAGTGGATGCCTTCAGTACATTACTTATGGTACCTACTTATACTTACGATAATATTCTGTCTAGTACCTAACGTTACTTGTAGGGAATAAATTAGTGGATGCCTTCAGTACATTACTTATGGAGACTTTAGTTAGTGGGAGATTGTTAAGGATGATGTATTACAAGTTGATTGAATGGAGTATTAGTAGTTTGTTTGTTAACAGTTATTAAGTAGGTACTTGTTAGGCTGAAAGTTGAAATGTGGAGGTGACGACGTAACCAATTTTTAATCCTGTTAGAAGTTAGAACTAAATTAACTATCGACTTTTGAGCAACTACATTATATAAGTACCATAAAGACCAATCTTTTGTGTATTTTTTATTTGGGCATTTCTTAGTTCCTATATAGGGCCAAATTCCATCTCCCTAAATCTCGCATTTTCCATTTCGAGAGTAGAGGTGATTTGCTTAGGTAAGAAGTTAAATCCGTTCTATTTAGCTTTACAATGTATGAATGTAGAAAATTGTTCACTTACTCCACTTACTTCGTATATGACACAGTCGAGTACCTAAATAAAGTAGGTAGGTAAAGCTAGCATTTCTTATATTGTACAACTGTACTGTTGATGTTGATATGGAACTTTACAAACTTAAAGTTACTGAGTCTTCCATACCTCGATAGTGTATTTATTACATACTCGTAGATTTAGCCTAAGCCTGGGCAATATCGACTGATAAGGTGATAAGCCAGGCAATACCTTGGCTAGGCCAACTGGTTGTACTATTTGTGACTTGTACCTAGTATTGCTCTATGAATTAATAGTAAAAAATGTACAGAATATACAAGGTGCACTGAAAGTCTGATCATAAAGTCAATGAAGATCTGATGAGAGAGAAAGGATGGCGCAGAGGATTGAGTCAAAAATGCTGACTAGAGGATTTACTTTCTTATGCCTGCCCTCACGCTCAGAATATTCAGAATTCTTCAGGTGAAACGAACCCCATTTATCAAACACCCTATGAGCAACGTACCTACAATACCTACATGAATATTCGTTGAAACAGCTCATCAGTACGGTGAGTATTGTCAAACATGATTCAAACGTGTAACACAACTTCAAACACAAATACAATATTCCTCTCTTACCTCTTTCGACTTCAAACAGGAAATTTTTTATCACAAAAAATAGGAGGGGGTGAAAAAATAGTTGAAAAATAGGTCAGACAGAGATCTGCTGCAGATATATTGCAGTCGTCACTGCTGAAGTCTGCCCAAAGCGTGCCTGGAGGCTGATAAATAAATTGTGACAGTTGCAGACCACCGTTTCGTATCCCTATGAAATTTTGTTGATTTTCTACTGTTTCTACTGTTGGGTTTTTAGTGAGGATACATGTATAGGTAACTCTTTTCTCTTTTTTATAGCTAAAAATGCTAAATGTACCTGTACTTTTTATTGATATTAATTAGGCTAAATTTACCTGTACTTTTTTTATTGATATTAATTAGGCTAAATATACCTGTACTTTTTTTCTATTTTTCCCTCTTCTTTTCTCTCTCTCCCTGACTAGATAGTTATGTCCTAGGTATCATACTAAATATTATGGATGATGATAAGTAAATAGTACCTCATCTACGTAGTAGGATTAGTATAGGTATCGTAGTTATCTTGAAACATTAATCATTAATGTATGAAAATGAAAGTATAGATATACCTACATAAGTACAATTATAGATACAAGTATAGTTGTATTATCTGGAATATCATTTGCATTGCGCATTCTGTCATAATGTCCTGAAGCTTTTTTTTTATTTATTTTATTTACGAAGCATGTTCTTTGAATTTTATGTGATACATCTCTCTCTCTCCTTTCTCTCTCTCTCTCTCTCTCTCTCTCTCTCTCTCTCTCTCTCTCTCTCTCTCTCTCTCTTTCTATTCTTTCTCTCGCGCGCTTTGCCTGCATAATTTTTCAATAAAATACCAGTGAGAGAGGAAAGAGGAGAGAAGAGAGAGGGAGAAGAGAGAGAGAGAGAAGAGAGAGAGAGAGGGAGAAGAGCAGAAGAGAGAGAGAGAGAGAGGAGAGTGAGAGAGTATAATGTAAATTTCACAAACGCTGATGTTAGCACTCTCTCTGGTTTTTTCACAAAGGCTTTTCCATCTCTCTATCCTTTCTAATCTGCATATTTCCACTCCATTATCATTTAATGTCATTATTTTCTAAATCAGCACAAATTATTTTATTTACTCTAGAACCAGCCCATTCTTACTATGGTCGTGGACCAGCTGAGTTGTCCGCGTGCAGTTTTAGGTTCCTGCGAGCGAGTATCTCTAGTGGCATCCATTGTCATTGTGCGTGTCATTGTCAGCTGACTTTAGATCGCAACCGTCTATCCGGTGGTCCGCTATGTTGGATTAATTCCCTTTAGGTTTGGTATCTGAATTGTAGGTGCTCTCTGCCAAATTCTAAAGGGTTAGAATGCTGGTTTAGAGTAAATGAAAATACATTTGTGCTGATTTAGATTAATGACATTAAATGATAATGGGTGGAATATGCAGATTAGATAAGGATGGAGATGGAAAGCTTTTGTGAAAAACAGAGAGAGTGCTAACATCAGACGTTTGTGAAACTTTACATTATATCTCTCACTCTCTCTCTCTCTCTCTCTCTCTCTCCTCTCTCTTCTTCTCTTCTCTCTCTCTCTTTCTCCCCCTCTCTT
>NW_007377824.1:26801-38056 GCF_000475195.1 Diaphorina citri | reverse complement strand
CACTGTAGGGTTCATCCAGTGTAAACTCAGAGACTCAGACTAGTAACGTTGAGCGCGGTTATTAGTAGCCGGACGGGGGACTATCTGGCCAATCGTGTGCTGTAGGTTTTTCTCATTCTAATGTTGGCCTTTATCACCTCCGAGGAGCCTCTAGGACGCGTTTTGATCTTATTTAGCTGTGTCCACACATGGTCGATCGATGGCCGATGGACGAGGTGAAGAAGTGAATCTATGTTGTCGAGGCAGTGTACGGTTTCAGTTGACGACGTTGACGTCGGGTACGGTTTCAGTCGACGTCGAGATAAGGCTTTAGAAATCAAAAGTCTTAAACTAGGCATAGTTTAATTAGGAAGTTGTTTAAACTCCTATGACGACACAACGGTGACGGAAATTTCGGAAAAGTGAGAAGTTATACATAGCACATACACATAAATACTCCGTTTTGTGATCCATCCTGTAGAAATAAACTTCCACGTCAGAAGGATGATGTACAAGTACAGGAGTAGTTTTTCTATTTTTTTTTTCCCTATTTTAGAGGTGGCAAAGATCGGTTCACTTTAGGGAATAAGTTCCAACCGTTCAGTTCCTTTCATGGAACTGTTCCCAATATAAGTTGTTGTCGAGGCAGTGTACGGTTTCAGTCGACGTCGAGATAAGGCTTTAGAAATCAAAAGTCTTGCGCAGGGCATAGTTTAATTCGGAAGTTGTTTAAACTCCCATGACGACACAACGGTGACGGAAATTTCGGAAAAAGTGAGAAGTTATACATAGCACATATGTAAATACTCCGTTTTGTGATCCATCCTGTAGAAATAAACTTCCACGTCAGAAGGATGATGTACAAGTACAGGAGTAGTTTTTCTATTTTTTTCCCTATTTCCTTTTTTCTTTTTCTTACTCGATAGTGCTTTTCTATTTTTTATCATTCTCGTGTCACAAACTTTGATTTGATGATGTTGAGGTTTTTGTATTGGATAGGTTGACATTGGCAGTCGTGTGGAAAGTTCGAGCTTGTTTGACGAAGGGAATGTTGGATGAGGAATGAAAAGTATAAGTAACTGGGAGGTTCGTGAGGAAAAGTATCTGGTGAGGTTTGTGAGGAAAAGCATTCTCGTGTCACAAACTTTGATTTGATGATGTTGAGGTTTTTGTATTGGATAGGTTGACATTGGCAGTCGTGTGGAAAGTTCGAGCTTGTTTGACGAAGGGAATGTTGGATGAGGAATAAAAAGTATAAGTAACTGGGAGGTTCGTGAGGAAAAGTATCTGGTGAGGTTTGTGAGGAAAAGTATCTGGTGAGGTTTGAGGAAAAACTAGAAAGTAAAACAACTATTTATTTATTTATTTAGTTACAGAAACGGGCGGACCCTTTACTAGCTATCTATTAATTACAAATTTCCCTAGCTCTAACTACACCTAACCAACCTAGCATTTACCTAACTATCATATATGTATACTTAAAAATAATAATAAAAAGTAAAAAAGAAATTGGAAGTAAGCTAATGGTTGGAATCACGATGACGGTCTTTGAAGAACTGTTTGATTTCAGAGACAGATGTGAAGAAGAAATCAAGATCGCTGGATAGTTCGTTAGCCAGTCTCTGAAATCTGACTAGGGGGGAGTATTTGTAGAGGTTTTCACTTTTTCCCCACTAGGAAGTAAGGAATAAGGAATGAAAACTACCTATGTAAAGGAAAAACTAGAAAGTAAAGAAACTATTTATTTATTTATTTAGTTACAGAAACGGGCGGACCCTTTACTAGCTTTATTTTCACCCTCTCTTCCAGGAAACTTTCTTGGGACCTCATTCGAACTTGAAACCTCCCAGCCTGAAAGCCTGAGGCTGATGACCTCCCAGTAACGCTTTTATTATCCCTTTTATGAAAGAAGTCAGTCGGGAAAAATGTGTCCCTGCCAATTTGTGCTGTACTTTTTATCAGAACCATACTGCTTTCTAACGGTGTTTAGTTATTTATAACTATACTTTTTGTAGATACATACTTAGCTAGTAGGTCGTTATCCACATATATTTCTAAGGCATTTGATTTGTCCACGGGTGCCTGCGTTTTAAAAACAACTAAATCTCTAAACTGACTTCTTGACTTCTTCCGTGAATTGGACTATAAAACTCTTAACAAAAACATGTTCTGAGTGATTTCAACCTTTTTGTAGATGCATACTTAGCTAGTAGGTCGTTAGCTACATATATTTCTATTAAGGCATTTGATTTGTCCACTGGTTCCTGCGTTTTAAAAACATTTCAACTAAATCTCTAAACTGACTTCTTCCGTGAATTGGACTATAAAACTCTTAACAAAAACATGTTCTGAGTGATTACAACTTCCACAGCGACATGTAACTCCTTCGAATCTCGTAAATGACTTAAAAATGAGGTTTCGAACCAGTAATTCAAGCACAATGACAATTGTTATATTACCTACCTATAACCCGTTTTAGAATTTTTTTATGGATTTTTTTTTAACTACCAGATCTGATTGTTCTTCTTGCGCTTGTTAAGTCTGAGTGCTCTCAATTCTTCATTTATTACTTCGGCGTTGTTTTTTACACAGATTGCTTGAAAGGAGTACACACTCTCTACACCGATATTTCGATGTATCCGTATCAATAAATTGAGTAGGCAGGTTTCTGTTTTGGTAATATTTCAACATAGAGGGCAAATCTGGATTTTAGAAGTCGAAATTGTACCGTTTGACTTTTGTTTTGATTTGCTACAGGCCTATCCAGCTTTGCCTATGTAACAAGGATTTTGCAGTATTTTCACCCTCTCTTCCAGGAAACTTTCTTGGGACCTCATTCGAACTTGGGACCTCATTCGAACTTCCCAGCCTGAGGCTGATGACCTCCCAGTAACGCTTTTATTGTGCCTTTTATAAAAGAAGTCAGTCGGGGAAAAATGTGTCCCTGCCAAGTTGTGCTGTACTTTTTATCAGAACAATACTGCTTTCTAATTCTAACGGTGTTCAGTTATTTATAACTACTTTTTGTAGATGCATACTTAGCTAGTAGGTCGTTACCTACATATATTTCTATTAAGGCATTTGATTTGTCCACGGGTTCCTGCGTTTTAAAAACATTTCAACTAAATCTCTAAACTGACTTCTTGACTTCTTCCGTGAATACCTATGTAACAAGGATTTTGCAGTATTTTCACCCTCTCTTCCAGGAAACTTTCTTAGGACCTCATTCGAACTTGAAACCCCCCAGCCTGAGGCTGATGACCTCCCACAGTAACGCTTTTATTGTCCCTTTTATGAAAGAAGTCAGTCGTCAGTCGGGAAAAATGTGTGTCTGCCAATTTGTGCTGTACTTTTTATCAGAACCAGACTGCTTTCTAACGGTGTTTAGTTATTTATAACTATACTTTTTGTAGATACATACTTAGCTAGTAGGTCGTTACCCACATATATTTCTAAGGCATTTGATTTGTCCACGGGTTCCTGCGTTTTAAAAACATTTCAACTAAATCTCTAAACTGACTTCTTGACTTCTTCCGTGAATAACAGACCCTATTTTGTAAACAGACCCTATTTTGATTAACCATAACCACAGATCTATTTAGGGGAGAGCCTACAATGTTATATGGTAAAAGATACCGAAGAAGTATCGAACTAAGAAGTACCTACATAGGTAAGTTATGACAGTTTATGTTTAAGTTATACAACTGTTTTAAACTTCTTAATTCGACAACCAAAGAGCTCACCACCACAATCTGCATCGATCTGAATACCGAAAACCAATTCAACCCTTACAAGAATTAATGTACCAAACTGAAATATTTGATTTATGTAGGTTAGGGGTAAATTAAGTAAAAAAAGACCATTTTGGAATATGGACAGGGTTCAGCAAATGGTCTCATTTGAAAGTTACCCCTGAACATGGAAATATTGTCAATTTCTTTTTTACAAATTTTCGTTGGACCTTAACTTGTTCATGGTCTCTTAAGAACTCTTTCACGGGAGTTATGTTATTTTGGGAGTGTCACTTTATAAATGGCTCTAACTTTTTTGCTGTTCGATATCTTCGAAAATCGAGATCCGATAGTATAAATTTTAAGAAGGCTCAAAAATTAGAAAAAAATATTAAAAATGTCCCCATGAATTTTATTCTTCCTTTTTTAAATGCAACATTAACATACGAACACCCTGTATAGTAAGATAAAAATCGTAGATATAATTAGGATGAATGTTTGGGACTGCATGCTGCATTCAAATTATGTTAGTATAATTATGCTCAGTATATAATTATGTAATATACATTATTTTCTATGTAATACATATACATTGTATGCATTAATGTTATTTATGTAGCTAGGTGCATATTCATATGAATGGAGAAAATTTGCATCTTGCGTAGCCATCAGTTTTGCAGAAGGGTTACATCAGTTTACAGTAGCTAGGGTCACAGTTTGTTTACTCTTACTGGATGAGTGATGACTTCAATATTTGTCCTCTTAATCTGATGATCATATTTAATTGAACGAAGCGAGTTTCAAGTTTAAACTCCAAGATTTTGAATTTTTGGTTTGTCTGGCAACTGGTTTGTAAGTTTCTTGTTTCATCATATGTAAGTACCATAACCATCTCACAGTTTGTCCGATTCTGATAGCTGATTATGTACTGATTTATTGTGGCTAATTTATTGTGGCTAATATTAGGTTCAGGTTGATTAAAATACACAAATCCTTAAATCCTCTACATTTGTTCGTACGAATACATATTGTAAATATCCTTAATCCAGAGCTGCTGTACGTAAAGAAACATCCTTTTTTCTGTTCTGTTAGGGGCACTTAGGGGATGGTACAGGGGGTTTATTCCCCTTTAATTTCAACTTCTTGTGACTTGGAGTAATAAAACCTTACTGCCCCCAGGCAGGATATATGCTATATGCCTTACTTTATACTGACATTAGGCATTACTGACCATTTATCTTGTTTTTTCCCCTCGGCCTAGAAAAAAAAATCCCTTGACATTTTTCAGTTTCCTTGCCATTAACTTATTAGAAGGTTACAGCATTATCCCCCCTCTCTCGTCCCTCCCTCTTTCCCTCTATCTCTCTTTTCCTCCCTCTTTCTCCCTCCCACCTTCCGTCACCATGTCTTTCCTCTTTGTCTCTTCCTCCTCTATTAATTCCTTAAATCCTCCACATTTGTTCGTACGGATACATATTGTAAATATCCTTAATCCGTACGTACAGAAACATCCTTCTTTCTGTTCTGTTAGGGGCACTTAGGGGATGGTACAGGGGGTTTATTCCCCTTTAATTTCAACTTTTTGTGACTTGGAGTAATAAAACCTTACTGCCCCCAGGCAGGATATATGCTATATGCCTTACTTTATACTGACATTACTGACCATTTATCTTGTTTTTTCCCTTCGGCCTAGAAAAAAAAAATCCCTTGACATTTTTCAGTTTCCTTGCCATTAACTTATTAGAAGGTTACAGCATTATTCCCCCTCTCTCGTCCCTCCCTCTATCTCTCTTTTCCTCCCTCTTTCTCCCTCCCACCTTCCGTCACCATGTCTTTCCTCTTTGTCTCTTCCTCCTCTCTCTTTCTCCTCTATTAATTCATAGTTCTCTGCCTTCCTGTTTTACCTACCCCTATCCCTCTCTATCATTCTCTCTCCTTTTCTTCCTTCTCTCTATTAATCCATCTTTCTCTCCCCCTTTCCCTCCTTCTCTCTCCTTCCTCATTCTCTATTTCTCCATTCTTTATTTCTTTATAAAGTTTCTTAGTTGCCTCCAGGGACTATTTTGAGATAAACTCATTCAACCACCCGACCGCCCTCTGGTGCCCCTACCCTACGGTTAGGACAGAAGATTTCCAGTGCCGAATATTCCGGTTTGAATCCCGATCCAGGAAGAAAAATATCGGACACTTCGGACAGCATTCTAGAGTTTACAAGAGGAATTTTTCCACTGGACGTACATTAATTCATAGTTCTCTGCCTTCCTGTTTTACCTACCCCCTATCCCTCTCTATCTTTCTCTCTCTCCTTTTCTTCCTTCTCTCTATTAATCCATCTTTCTCTCCCCCTTTCCCTCCTTCTCTCTCCTTCCTCATTCTCTATTTCTCCATTCTTTATTTCTTTATAAAGTTTCTTAGTTGCCTCCAGGGACTATTTTGAGATAAACTCATTCGACCACCCGACCGCCTTCTGGTGCCCCTACCCTACGGTTAGGACAGAATATTTCCAATGCCGAATATTCTGGTTTGAATCCCGATCCAGGAAGAAAAATATCGGACACTTCGGACAGCATTCTAGAGTTTACAAGAGGAATTTTTCCACTGGACGTACCTCTGGTGCCCCTACCCTACGGTTAGGACAGAAGATTTCCAATGCCGAATATTCCGATTTGACTCCCGATCCAGGAAGAAAAAGGTGATAGAAAGTAAAAATATCGGACACTTCGGACAGCATTCTAGAGTTTACAAGAGGAATTTTTCCACTGGACGTACCTACTCGTATTTTGCATATTTCTTATCATTTGAAAAACGTGGTATATGGTTTGAATGGTACTCCTGCTGGGTAACCTCTTCGGAAAAGTGTTATAATAGCCCCTACATAAGCTAGGGGCACCCTACATAAGCTAGGGGCAGAATAGAGGGTTGAGGGGGAATAGGGCAAATTTTATTAGCAATTTTCTCAACCAAGCGTTTTACCGAAGCAATTTTCTCTCGGTGAATACAATTAATTACTTTAATTTCTCCGCATTATTTGTTTAGATTTTTTTTTTAAATTATTTTATTACGTTATTTATTATTTTATTTATTTTTCCTCTCTAAGAAAACATTTTGAGTAAGCAAAAGCGGTAAATTAGAGGCAACATGCTTTTCTTTCCATGTGTTCCTTGAAATCATAACTTTTTATGCATAAGCCATGTGATGTTCCTGCATTGAAGATTTATTATTTTACTTAGTTTTACCTAGAAGTTCTTTGAGAGTTTCGGAACTAAAAATAGAAGCTTCACCCTATTCCTTCAGATATATAAATACTAACAACGTACCCACGTACCGTAGCTACGTAATTTTTTACACAGATTGCTTGAAAGGAGTACACACTCTCTACATCGATACACCGATATTTCGATGTATCCGTATCAATAAATCGAGTAGGCAGGTTTCTGTGTTGATAATATTTCAACATGAAGGGCAAATCTGGATTTTAGAAGTCGAAATTGTACCGTTTGACTTTTGTTTTGATTTGCTACAGGCCTATCCAGCTTTTTCACCATGTAATACCCCCAGGTTGGGAACCAATGCTCTACACCGATATTTCGATTTATCCGTATCAATAAATCGAGTAGGCAGGTTTCTGTTTTGGTATAATATTTCAACAATTCAACATAGAGGGCAAATCTGGATTTTAGAAGTCGAAATTGTACCGTTTGACTTTTGTTTTGATTTGCTACAGGCCTATCCAGCTTTTTCACCATGTCTGTGTTTAATGTGACTCATCCAACAGTCCAAAACACAAATAGACGTAATATTACAGTAAACAGGATATTACCTACCTATAACCCGTTTTAGGATTTTTTTTTATGGATTTTTTTAACTACCAGATCTGATTGTTCTTCTTGCGCTTGTTAAGTCTGAGTGCTCTCAATTCTTCATTTATTACTTCGGCGTTGTTTTCTTTATTGCTGGTAGGAGATGTTGATGTCAACATACTTGTTTGTTGGATGACTTCAAGATATCCTGATCCACAGTTAGAGTTTTATCGGATATAACACTCCAACTGGTGGAGCTGGTTAGGCATTAGATTCATAACCGAGGGGGCTGTGGTTCGAACAGTAAACAGACCCTATTTTGATTAACCATAACCACAGATCTATTTAGGGGAGAGTCTACAATGTTATGGTAAAAGATACCGAAGAAGTATCGAACTAAGAAGTAAGAAGTACCTACATGGGTAAGTTTATTAACTAAAACAGAAGACTGATTTGAGAAACAAGCATCAGGAGTCTACTCACACATAACGACATAACCTCTAAAAAATACCTATTTATTAGAAATATCTACAATAATTTACATTATAATTTTGCGTTTGGAATTTCGCGAACGAAAATTTCACTCTCATTAAAATAAAATCATTCATAAGGAAAGAAATAATTGACTCAATATGATTTTAATTTTCAAATCAATACTTTGGTGTATGTGGTACCAAATTTTCTCTTTATTGTTTGTGAAAGTTCACAATCAGCAATCAATAGGTACAGGTGAAAATACAAACATGAAGAAATATTTTTTATTGATTATTTTTTGATCGTTAAAAATAAAAAATAATAATAATCATTTACTGATTATTCTGATTAACTTCCACACTTGCAACCTTCAGGCCCGAAAGCTCACCGTGCTAACCAGCTAACCACAACATTACTAAGGTTGGTTACAGGCAAGAAAAAATACAATTTTGCCAAAACTCGTTCAAAAGTTATGATTGTTATGAAAAAAACTCCAATTCGGCAACAATACCCTGTTGCACCCGTGTTGATTACTGATTAACAGAACCATTTTCAATCCAGGTGCTCAGACTAATGCTTTCTTCAATGCATTGTTTACTTTTCTTCTCTAGATTTCTTTAACGAATGCTACAGTATTCAGTTATTCTATTCAGTAGCATGATTGTGCTGGATATTGTGTAACCCCGCTCTTGTAACCTCGTGCTTACAAAGCGTGCTTCAGCACATAATCTGTAATCATGACACATCACCTCTGGAGTCTGAGATGTGTGGTGACTTATTTGCTTCCCAACGTCTTCAAATTCAGCTGAAGGCACGTTTTCCCTCTACATTTGGTATGAGGTTTATCTGTGTGTTCAAGACTGTTCAAGGTTTGGTACCTAGATTAGAAAACAGTCACTGAAACATTTCGAATTGAGCTTGGTGCCTTGGGCACCCTAAAACAGTTAGAATTCGTATGGAATGTTCTATGAATTAAATCTATGATCTTGAATGATTACTTGCCCGGTATACTGTGGGGAGTTTGCATAATTTTATCATCCTATAATCCAACAACAATATCAAGATGAGTACAACATGTACAAAATAAAATCAAGATACTTTTCTTTCAATTCTCTCAAACTTGTGGTTACCTACTTTCGTTTTCATCGCGTTGAAGACAACAGAAGGCGTTGTTTTCCCCCGAGACATCTAATGTCACAAACAATCTTCTCAAAGCACGAGAAACCCATCATAACCTCATCATCACATTAAAACCTAACGGATCCGAGAATGGAGGTATAGGAGTTGTTGCGATATTTCACAGGAAATGTGAAGTGAAGCATGACATGTGGGAGTCGTGAAGCCACGGATCAATCAGTTTGGATGGAATCGGTGAAAATACCTATCTGCTCGAACTCATAGTACTGCTCATCCTGCATTGATGTAGAACCTCTGGGATTATAGCTATACCTACACTCCGTATCAAAGTTAGAAGAACACACAATTTCTTTTCTTTTCTCCTAAACACTTGGGTGAAAAAGGAACAAAAAACAATAATTTTAGGTGCGATTATCAAATGAATATGATATTTTAATCTTAAAATCAGGCAAGTATTACTTGTTTTTTCTTTGTTGCGCTAATTTTGATGTGGAGTGTATATTGTACCAATGCAGAATCACTTAGATTATAAGTGTTATCCGTCACGATTTATGAAATGGGTACACTACAGACTGCAGGCAATGTGTCTTGTGTCTTGAATGGAGTCGCGAGCCACGAGATCTGTCTTAAGGTGAGTCCACACTATGGTTAGGCAATGACGGTCGATAGAAACCCTTATAAAGAAGGTTAGATCATAGAGTTTTGGTTACGTTACTTATGTACCGCCTTAACATAACATGTACATAAATATTGTTGTAATTTAAACAGACTATTGGGTAGTTCTCGAAATCTGACAAGCAAAGCTCCCTAACTCCGTACATAAATCACAGCTACAAACGTTTCCCGCTGGCAAGTCGAGAACCATGCAATGTCACTGAGAAGCATTTCAACATTATCCACCGTGGCTTCCATGAGATTCCAACATAAATCCACGCTAATGATTGCCTGGTTTCCAGACACTGATAGCATCATGGATACGCCTACTTTGAAGAAAAAGATTTTCAAAGTGTTTCGATTCCCGCCCGCCACAAACTTTATCCTAAAAGAATAAGGTTCGTTTCTGGAACGGCCGGCTTTCTTCTATTTCTATCCTGTCGTCCTTCTCTCTTCGATTTCGAGACGATAAGACCTTAGCAGTTACAGTTCCCTCTAATTTAAACCTAAAATGTCATGCATAATATGACTTTGTAACCTAGTTTGGGTTGGCCATTAGATTAATACTGCTCAAGTCCGGCCTCACATACCAATTATTACAATGGTCGGTGATAACAGCTCCATCATGATAGCTCTGTCCTCCATGATGACAGAAAATTTTCGTTGGACCTTGACTTGTTCATGGTCTCTTAAGAACTCTTTCACGGGAGTTATATTACTTTGGGAGTGTCACTTTATAAATGGCTCTAACTTTCTTGCTGTTCGATATCTTCGAAAATCGAGATCCGATAGTATAAATTTTAAGAAGGTTCAAAAATTAGAAAAAATATTAAAAATGTCCCCATGAATTTTATTCTTCCTTTTTTAAATGCAACATTAACATAACCCTGTGTAGTAAGATAAAAATCGTAGATATAATTAGGATGAATGTTTGGGACTGCATGCTGCATTCAAATTATCTTAGTATAATTATGCTCAGTATATAATTATGTAATATACATTATTTTCTATGTAATACATATACATTGTATGCATTAATGTTATTTATGTAGCTAGGTGCATATTCATATGAATGGAGAAAATTTGCATCTTGCGTAGCCATCAGTTTTGCAGAAGGGTTACATCAATTTACAGTAGCTAGGGTCACAGTTTGTTTACTCTTACTGGATGAGTGATGACTTCAATATTTGTCCTTTTAATCTGATGATCATATTTAATTGAACGAAGCGAGTTTCAAGTTTAAACTCCAAGATTTTGAGTTTTTGGTTTGTCTGGCAACTGGTTTGTAAGTTTCTTGTTTCATCATATGTAAGTACCATAACCTTCTCACAGTTTGTCCGATTCTGATAGCTGATTATGTACTGATTTTGGCACTTCTTCGATTCTCTTGCTAGAATTTGGGCCTGATCTATGCAGGCTGTCCGGTAAAAAAAAAAAAAAAAAAAAAAAAAAAAAAAAAAAAATAAACTTTTTTTTTTTT
>NW_007377824.1:0-26368 GCF_000475195.1 Diaphorina citri | reverse complement strand
TTCCCCTTTTTTTTTCTTTTTTTTTTTTTTTTTTTTTTTTTTTTTTTTTTTTTCATATAAATGTTTATTTCTTTATTACATAGGTACATATTCCAACTTATGTCTATTCTTATTCTACAAACTGGGCTAACCTAACAAGTTAGTGGTTTATGTCAGGAGGTTACCATCAAGATATTTTCCTAAAGATTATTGCTACTTACTTGTGGTACTCTCCAACATTAGGCAAGGGTTTGTTACGGGTTAGTGTAATGGATTCAGCATTCTTCTTGCTACCCATCGATATTTTCACGGATTTGGAGCAACTCACTCCTGTTGAGCCGCAGGGTACAACCTGATGGAAACAAACAAGATAAATTAATCAAGATCTGTAAACTTTTCCTTACTTTCCCACTGACTGACTGACTCACTCACTCATTGAGTCACTCACTCACTCACTCACTCATTCATTGAGTCACTCACCCACCCACTCACTCACCCACCTACTCAAAAACCCACCCACCCACTCTCTCACTCATTCATTCACCCGCCAACCTACTCACTCACCCACTCACTCATTCATTCACCCACCCACCTACTCACTCAGTCAGTCACTCACTCACCCACAAACTGATTCACTCATTCACCCACAAACTCACTGACTCACTCACTCACCTCAATAACCACTACAAAGGCCTCTTCTTCCTCTTCATTGGCCCCTTTCACCAGGACATATTCGCAGGCTCCTTGGAAGTCGAAGTTCTTAGCGTCAAATGTTTGGAAGTGAGAATCGCCCCAAGCTGTACAAAATAAAAATAATTTAAATAAATGAATAAGTTAATTTATAATGGAATGAAATTAATTAAAATAAATAAGTTTATTTGTTTAAAATAAATAGATTTAATACAAGATGGCACTCGAAAAAATTAGCGAACAGTTAAAGTTGTGTGTGAGCTGGAATCAGTCGAGATTTTTTCCGAGAGGTTTGTTAGAGGAAACTAGCTGCTAAGGTCCCGAAGGTGAGGAGGGAATGGAGATGCATGTATATGTCCACAACGCAAGGTAACAATCTCACTCCTGATACCATTACTTTTTAAAGAGGTTTGATAGAGGGAATCAGTCACACTTCTGAGCAAGATCTTTTTGCGTGCTCCGGTTTTTAAAAACATCAATGGGCACAGGAAGTGTCATTATCACTCACAGACAGGAATTACGTACAAAGATAACGGAGACCTTTTGCAGATGGGGTTTTTCGCGAGCTCTTTTTTCCCTACAAAATGGGTCAATGGCGAATGGCGGAAAGTCCGTAGATGGACGCGATCTTGAAGCAAGTTCGGAGAAAAATGATCCAGATACGCATTATGTAGGTCACAAATGTGAAGGTTGCACGGGTGGGTTTTTAAGGTAAAGAGGGAATGAAGATGAGTGTGTATGTCCACCAGACAAGGTAAATATACCACTCCAGATACCATTACTTTTTTAAAGAGGTTTGATAGAGGGCACTGTAATAATTGCTAAGGATTTGTCGACCCGAAAGTGAAGAGGGAATGAAGATAGGAGAGCCAGCCGTTCCGAGAACGAATCCTATCTGTCTATTATGGTTTTCTGGAGTTGAAGTTGGCACGTATAATAAAAACAGGATAGAATAATGGATTCAAGATATAACATTACTTTCCTTCCTATAGGATAAGGGAGTAGAAAAAAAAGGATGAGTGTTTTACCGCTGTTTTTATTTCGGAACAATGAAACTGCTGCTAAATTACTCATGTGGTCTGTGTCATAGCATGTTCATCCCATAGTATGTCCCTCATCAGATGGGCGATAAGAGACACAATTCTTTCCACTTAGGTGCTGGGTTAACACGAGAACACCAGAAAGTAATCCGAGTGAAAATTGCAATCGAAATACCTATGGGTGCAAATTTCTTGTCGATGTTGGGATTCGAACGCGGAAACTTCTGCATGGCAAGCAAGTAACCCTGGAGTAACCGTGCCTTCAACTTTGTTTATGTCAAACTTCAAAGTTAATTAATTCGAAGAGTATAATTGACCAATCATAAAGCTTTAAAACATGAGTCAACCACACAGCACCCAGGCCTAGACACCATTTTGTGGCGAGAAAAAATACGTACCAGGTGTTGCAGTTTTTCCAAATCTTCTCGCCTGGGGCATATTCTTTGCCCCGTAAGGTACAAGGACATGATACGATCACCTAACCGAGAAAAAATACGTACCAGGTGTTGCAGTTTTTCCAAATCTTCTCGCCTGGGGCATATTCTTTGCCCCGTAAGGTACAAGGACATGAGGCTCTAGGAATACACGTATTGTTATGTGCCACAGTACCAGAAGGACATGTACATCCTTCGGAGCAATGCTGGGAGGGGTCGTTAGAGTCCAGATTAAGGCTTTCAGAGGCGCAGGATGCTTCGATATGGGGGACGCAGGACGAATAAACTTTGGTGGGTGGACATTTGAGAGCTGTGAAAGAGGTTCATAGCTTATTGACTAACTTACTTATCCGTTTTATTCCAAAATCTCATAGTAATGACATTCAGAAATCGAGAGAATCTTGCAATGTACAACTCATTATTTTTATTTAACCTGCCATCAAGAGTTCGAAGCTCTGCGCTGCCCGGCTTATATTAACACGAAATAGAGTTTCAATGTTGATCGGCATTTTCATCTCAACTTTCGTCCCAATTCCCCTCAAATTTTAGCATTTTTTTTTTTCATTTTTGGTCGGAAGTGAAAATACAATGAAAATGTAGATGCAAAAACCTCGAAAACCGACCTTTCTTCAATTTGTTTAACCGGTTAATAGCGCCAAAATTCTAAAACTCTACAGAACTTACGGCATAGGTTTTCGTCACGCCAAGATGTTTTCCAAGTAGAGTTCCGCAATGAACAGTCCTGTACGAAATACTGGATGGCATTACACGCACAGTTCTGTCCTGAACAGGAGTAATAGTCTGATAGACAGGCTTGATAGTAGTCCTGAGTAGGTAGGACCTGAGGGGAGATAACATATAAAAATTGTGTCAAATGTTAAATTTACTCGCTTACTTTCTGTGTCCGGGAAAACCATAACGTCAAATGATGCGTTAGTGTGTTGCAGTTTTGATTGCGGTTTCATTGGCTGCTATTAGATCTTGTTGTGTACAGGGTGTCTCAAGATCAGGACAACTGAGCCAAATATTGTACAGCCCCACATGAACATGTGTCTTCCTCTGATATATTTTTCATGCATTTTCAACTTTCGACAATGAAAAAGAAAGCTCCTATTTGTGTTTAACCTGACCCTTTAATAACACTGGTCACTGCTTAAATTGTGAAAGCTCCTTTTTGTGTTTAACCTAACCCTATAGCTCATTTGTGACAGCTCTTTTTTATAGCAATTTTCCATTGATGTGATTTCTGAACAAGTAGATACCAATAAATCTCATTCCACACATCCCCTACTCACCTGCAAACAGGTTACTCGTAATGTTCTTGCACATCTGCTGAGCCAGCAGCTTCTTCTCCACGCTAGAATCACACGGATGTCCACTTTCATTCTCAACCAGACTGTTGTCGCACAGTTCATTGGTTTGCCATTTGGTAGCGAAGGATACCACGTCTGGTTCTACATCACCTTCTGGTGTGAGGAACTCGTCCTTCTGATTGTCATTGAATGTGCCGCATAGACCCTGGAGGAATAAAATCAAGATTTTTTCGTGTATCACAGCATTACTCAAGGTAGAAACACACTAGGATCATCATCCATTAGTGTCCTACAATATTATGGGAAAACTTTGAACTACATCATTTTGACTCCCCATGAGCTCAAGTGACGTGATAATGAGGGGATATTAATAGTCATATTAATAATAGTGCTTATCTCTTTATTTAAATATTATACTGCTCGCGTAGGACTGAAAAAGTTTACTTCAGCAGTAGGCTACTTACTACTGTTATTGTGATCAAAGTCCCAAATTAATTGAGGATAAAATTCCATACCTCGCCTCGACTGGGATTGAACCCATGCCTTTCTGTTTACCAGGCTAGAGTCTCGACCACTACACCACCGATGCAGGGATCTAACAAATGACTTTAGAATGGTTTCAAAAGACGTAGTGTTAAAGCGCTTTAAAGGAAAAAAAAAGCAAAGGGATTGCCGTTAGAATTCTAGCAGTAACATTCAATACTCGTTTTACAATAATCAGAGGAAAGTCGTTTGAAATAAGTTGAAACAAATTAATACTCTAAAACAGTATATCTCTACCTTTCTCGAGGACTCTTACCATTTAGTCCCAGTTTATACTTGGCGTCACCCACATAGATGGCGTATATTGCCATCAGGGGCGGACTCCACTTTGAGCACATCTAGCTGACTAGGGATGGGTATGCTTTCCCCTTTTACCGTCAGCACTGCCTGACCCAGTCCTGAAATGAAGAGATGTTTTATTGATAATCAAACGAAAGACGAAAAGGGATATTAATAGTACCTAATATTAATAATAGTGCTTATCTGTTTATTCTAATATTATACTGCTCGCATAGGACTGAAAAAGTTTACTTCAGCAGTAGGCTACTACTGTTATTGTGATCAAAGTCCCAAATTAATTGAGGATAAAATTTCATACCTCGCCTCGACTGGGATTGAACCCATGCCTTTCTGTTTACCAGGCTAGAGTCTCGATGCAGGGATCAAACAAATGACATTAAAATGGTTTCAAAAGGAAAGGGATTGCGGTTAGAATTCTAGCAGTAACATTCAATACTCGTTTTACAATAATCAGAGGAAAGTTGTTTGAAATAAGTTGAAACAAATTAATACATACTCTAAAACAGTATATCTCTACCTTTCTCGAGGACTCTTACCATTTAGTCCCAGTTTATACTTGGCGTCACCCACATAGATGGCGAGTTGCTTGACACAAGTGTCCCCCTGGCAGCTGTCTGGTGACTCAAAGTTGCCCAAAATGCTGAGGGCGTCCGTCTTCAGTAGGGTGTAAGTACAGGAGAGTCCTTTGTTGTAGCTGGAACAAAGGGTGGGGATCAATAATAATAAAAGCATCAATATCATCTTAGTTGGCTTACTTGGGTAGTAATACGACTGCTTTGAAAGCTCCCATGAGAGCCGATGACTACATTGAAGTCACACAACACCTTTTTTTTTAAAACAAGTTTCCATTTATATTTGATTGACAAAAAAACTCAGAACATACATTTTTCATATAAATGGTATACCCATCCGTATAAGCAGAGCATGGTTTAGTACAGGCGCTATCACACCAATAGAGGAGAAATTTTGAGAGGAAAATACGACGTTAGCAGACCTTACCTTGGTTTGACCAAACAGTTGAGGTGGTGCCTTCACATACACCCTAGTCTCTCCGTCCCACCAAACTTCAACCAAGTCTGACAACTCCACTGAAATATAAACAAAATAACGTAAACGAGTATTTTATTATCGGACTTTTTATATTCAAACAAGGAGGTAAGAATTTTCAACTTCAACACCCTGACCGCCGAAGCGTATTGGCATATTCCATGGTCTTTACCCACAGAAACCCATGAATTAAAACATGTCCCTTAACATGAGAGACAGACTCTTTAATTCTTGGAAATTTTCATTAAAAAATAGTAACATTTCACTCAGAGGCCCACTTTCAGATAAGGCAGACGCGCTACTAAGCTGACGCTTTGGGGACTTTACCTTGTATAAATAGCGAGGAAGCATAACGTATATACGCGACATGAGGAATGAGTAGGGGAAGCTTTGCATTGACCTCTTCGTTATTGATGGTAACCACCTTGTTGGATTTGAGTTTGATCTTGTAGGCGTCCCCTACTATAAAGCTTATTTAAGCTTAGCAAACCCTTCTCTCTTTTTCACTAATATCTCAGTCGCTCCACGTCAGAGTGCATCGCGGATTAGTCTATTAGTTAGAAAAGAAAATTTCCGGCGTGAACGACCTGGTATTCCAGAGTTAAAGCGACTCAAAAAAAAAAAAAATCCTACTATTTGACATATTTACTCAGTACCGGTCCGGAGTTAGAAGTAGTTAAATTTCAACAAGAGACCGTTCGGACACTGAGTGCTCGCACAACTTCTGTTTAACCTACCTGTATAGCGTTCCATCCAGAGTTTTCACATGTTTCTTATTCCACATAAGCGTCCCCTAGTCTGATGGTCACGGATCGAGTACAGGAGGGAGTCCCGGGCACTGACACTAAGCCCATGGCCTAAAACATATAGAGAGAAACAAATAAATTAATTCAGTATAGTTGAGACCAGAAATAGCAAAAGTTGAGTGCGAAGGGCATCCACTCGTAAAATTTGTAGCCAAAACTAAATGTCAGCCCAAAGCAATCACTCTAGTTTGGGCTGATTGAGAGGCTGACGAAAACCGCCGACCCCGTTTGTACACGGGAAAAGGCGAAGAAAAAGAAGGAAAAAGAAGTATACTTGAGGAATTCCCAAACTGTGGGTGCTGAATGGTCCGTGGGAAATCATGAAATTCAAAAGTGGTCCGTGCCTTGAGCAAGTTCTATACTATTGGCAAAATCTTGATAATGGGGGTAACACTCGATATGCATTGATCTTACTAGAGCGATTTACTTGAAACTTGGTAGCTTGGTACCTGTACTTGTGTCATAAAAGCATGTGTGTTTTTCACTTGTTGCATTTAAAGCCCGGCATACAAGCTAAAATTTGTCTTAAAAGCTGGCCTTTTGACAAATCGTTGCATATGTACGAGATATTTTGAGCAAAATTCAGGTCTAAACATTAAAATTTGCGCAAATATCACGTACGCACACAAACAATTACCGAAACACCACATTGGAAGAAAAAACCCATTCAGTACCTGAGATATAGCGCCGCTACAGGCAATATTTTAACCAAATTGGAAGAAAAAACCCATTCATTACCTGAGATATAGCGCCGCTACAGGCAATATTTTCCTGCTCGATAGTGTAGTTCTTGGCTTTGAAGAAACAAATAAATTAATTCAGTATAGTTGAGACCAGAAATAGCAAAAGTTGACTGTGAAGGGCATCCACTCGTAAAATTTGTAGCCAAAACTAAATGTCAGCCCAAAGCAATCACTCTAGTTTGGGCTGATTGAGAGGCTGACGGGAAACAAATAAATTAATTTAGTATAGTTGAGACCAGAAATAGCAAAAGTTGAGTGCGAAGGGCATCCACTCGTAAAATTTGTAGCCAAAACTAAATGTCAGCCCAAAGCAATCACTCTAGTTTGGGCTGATTGAGAGGCTGACGAAAACCGCCGACCCCGTTTGTATACGGGAAAAGGCGAAGAAAAAGAAGGAAGAAGAAGTATACTTGAGGTCCCAAACTGTGGGTGCTGAGTGGTCCGTGGGAAATCATGAAATTCAAAAGTGGTCCGTGCCTTGAGCAAGTTCTATACTATTGGCAAAGTGCTGATTGAGAGGCTGACGAAAACCGACGACCCCGTCTGTACACGGGAAAAGGCGAAGAAAAAGAAGGAAGAAGAAGTATACTTGAGGAATTCCCAAACTGTGGGTGCTGAGTGGTCCGTGGGAAATCATGAAATTCAAAAGTGGTCCGTGCCTTGAGCAAGTTCTATACTATTGGCAAAATCTTGATAGTGGGGGTAACACTCGATATGCATTGATTTTACTAGAGCTATTTACTTGAAACTTGGTAGCTTTGTACCTGTACTTGTGTCATAAAAGCATGTGTGTTTTTCACTTGTTGCATTTAAAGCCCGGCATACAAGCTAAAATTTGTCTTAAAAGTGAGAGTGAAAATTTTTGTCCATAAAAGGAATGCACATTTATACGAACCTACCTAAATTGAAGTCCCTTCAGATGAGGCCGAATCTCTTTGTGGTGAGGACGATATTCCAGGCCTTGCTTAATACAGGGACAACTGGCAATGGGTATGCAATCCCCGTGTTTAGGTAGGTATAGGAACATTTATAGGCCGGATACCAAAAGTAGACAAGCAGTGACTTACCACAGTTGAAGTCCCTAGATAAGCAGTGTACTTACCACAGTTGAAGTCCCTAGATAAGCAGTGCACTTACCAAAGTTGAAGTCCCTTCACATGAGGCCGAATCTCTTTGTGGTGAGGAGGATATTCCAGGCTTTGCGTAATACAGGGACAACTCGCAATGGGTATGCAATCCCCCTGTTTAGGTAGGTATAGGAACATTTATAGGCCGGATGCCATAAGTAGACAAGCAGTGAACTTACCACAGTTGAAGTCCCTAGATAAGCAGTGTACTTACCAAAGTTGAAGCCCCTTCACATGAGGTCGAATCTCTTTGTGATGGGGTGGTGAGGAGGATATTCCAGGCCTTGCTTAATACAGGGACAACTCGCAATGGGTATGCAATCCCCGTGTTTAGGTAGGTATAGGAACATTTATAGGCCGGATAGCATAAGTAGACAAGCAGTGTACTTACCACAGTTGAAGTCCCTAGATAAGCAGTGTACTTACCAAAGTTGAAGCCCCTTCACATGAGGTCGAATCTCTTTGTGATGGGGCGGATACTCCAGACCTTGCTTAATACACGGGCAACTGGCGATGGGTATGCAATCCCCGTGTTTATCCATACTTACCAAAGTTGAAGTCCCTTCACATGAGGCCGAATCTCTTTGTGATGGGGCGGATACTCCAGACCTTGCTTAATACACGGGCAACTGGCGATGGGTATGCAATCCCCGTGTTTATCCAGCGTGAATCCTTCGCCGCAGTTGCAGCCCTCTACACACTCGACCTCGCAGTTGAGGCGGTGCGATATGTCGGCGCAGGTGCGGTGACAAGAATTGCCGCAACTCTGGAATTCCTGACCAGCCGGACACTGAACACCTGTGGGAAGAAAGAGAAATGTGATGTATCTGATGTGGTACCGGTACCGGCTTCAATGATGAATTCTACGAATGAGTATATTTGTGAAGCCAGAGTATATGTTAGTCAAAATATTAGTTCAAATATCAACTTTACAACATGGTAAAATTAAGACGTTTCAAAAAAAAAAAAAAAAAAAAAAAAAAAAAAAAAACTTATTTCATCCTTCGCCTCAGCCGGGGCAGCACGGTCGTTTTCCGAGCAAGCGCTGAGCAATGAGGACACCTTGTATTTGTCCAGGAATCCGAGTACGTTGTGCTTACTCTCGGCTAGATCATTGGTAGCATCGCCGTCCATATGGCCACACAGACCTGAGGTTTTGTTCCAGGAGGCTTCACTGACGTGGATTGAGATAAAGTCCTGAGAAGCAAACACATGGTCGAATAGGAGAGGTGCGATTGGGCAGATCTTTTGAAGAAAAGGGTTTTAAATAAAATTTTCAGAAAATAAGGGTAATAGAAAGTAAAAAAGCTAAACCCAAAGAGTCTGAAGATAAGAGCTTCACTGACGTGGATTGAGATAAAGTCCTGAGAAGCAAACACATGGTCGAATAAGAGAGGTGCGATTGGGCAGATTTTTTGAAGAAAAGGGTTTTAAATAAAATTTTCAGAAAATAAGGGTAATAGAAAGTAAAAAAGCTAAACCCAAAGAGTCTGAAGATAAGAGTGGAAAAAACAAGTTGCTGTGGTTGTTAGCGATTGGCAGGAATTGACTATTAGGTCATTTTCCTACCTTCATTCCAAGTTTCAGGCTTTATTAAGTGACAGACTTCTCCTAAAGAGGTCTTCCACCCACTAAGAATCCAACCCTCCTCGGTGGTGTAGTGGTCAAGGCGCTCGCCTGGTAAACAGGAGGGCGTGGGTTCAATCCCAGCCGAGGTATGGAATTTTATCCTCAATATTATTATTTGAGAATTTGACCACAATAATAATAGTAGCCTACTGCTGGAGTAAAGGGACTTTTCAGTCCTATGCGAGCAGTATAAATAAGCACTATTATTATTATTATATCCCTGTCAAGATAATTCCATAGTGTTTACGTAGGCTTAATGTAAAGTACTTGGAAAATAGTGTGTTTAATGGCAAAACTACCCTAAAGTACCCTAATCATACCGGGTCGCAATGGCTTGTACTGGGAGCATATAATACCTGGGCGTTCCACTGCAAAGTAACGCCTGCTGCTGGTAGGGTGACTATTATATTGCCATCAGGGGCGGACTCCACTTTGAGCACATCTAGCTGACTAGGGATGGGTATGCTTTCCCCTTTTACCGTCAGCACTGCCTGACCCAGTCCTGAAATGAAGAGATGTTTTATTGATAATCAAACGAAAGACGAAAAGGGATATTAATAGTACCTAATATTAATAATAGTGCTTATCTGTTTATTCTAATATTATACTGCTCGCATAGGACTGAAAAAGTTTACTTCAGCAGTAGGCTACTACTGTTATTGTGATCAAAGTCCCAAATTAATTGAGGATAAAATTTCATACCTCGCCTCGACTGGGATTGAACCCATGCCTTTCTGTTTACCAGGCTAGAGTCTCGACCACTACACCACCGATGCAGGGATCTAACAAATGACTTTAGAATGGTTTCAAAAGACGTAGTGTTAAAGCGCTTTAAAGGAAAAAAAAAGCAAAGGGATTGCCGTTAGAATTCTAGCAGTAACATTCAATACTCGTTTTACAATAATCAGAGGAAAGTCGTTTGAAATAAGTTGAAACAAATTAATACTCTAAAACAGTATATCTCTACCTTTCTCGAGGACTCTTACCATTTAGTCCCAGTTTATACTTGGCGTCACCCACATAGATGGCGAGTTGCTTGACACAAGTGTCCCCCTGGCAGCTGTCTGGTGACTCAAAGTTGCCCAAAATGCTGAGGGCGTCCGTCTTCAGTAGGGTGTAAGTACAGGAGAGTCCTTTGTTGTAGCTGGAACAAAGGGTGGGGATCAATAATAATAAAAGCATCAATATCATCTTAGTTAGCTTAGTAATACGACTTGGGTAGTAATACGACTGCTTTGAAAGCGCTTAACGCTCCCATGAGAGCCGATGACTACATTAAAGTCACACAACACTTGACCAAACCCTTCTCTCTTTTTCACTAATATCTCAGTCGCTCCACGTCAGAGTGCATCGCGGATTAGTCTATTAGTTAGAAAAGAAAATTTCCGGCGTGAACGACCTGGTATTCCAGAGTTAAAGCGCCTCAAAGTGACCGCCATATCCACTAGAGCCGCCATATCCACTAGAACCGCCATATCCACTAGATTGACCGCCATATCCACTAGAATGACCGCCATATCCACTAGAGCCGCCATATCCCCTAGAACCGCCATATCCACTAGAATGACCGCCATATCCACTAGAATGACCGCCATATCCACTAGAATGACCGCCATATCCACTAGAATGACCGCCATATCCACTAGAATGACCGCCATATCCACTAGAATGACCGCCATATCCACTAGATTGACCGCCATATCCACTAGAATGACCGCCATATCCACTAGAGCCGCCATATCCCCTAGAACCGCCATATCCACTAGAATGACTGCCATATCCACTAGAATGACCGCCATATCCACTAGAATGACCGCCATATCCACTAGATTGACCGCCATATCCATGGAAATGATCGCTGGAGTATTGGGAAAGAACTGTCTCCTTGACTATGGAGTGTGATTGAGTGAGGTCCGAATCTGATTTTGGGGGGGAAAAAAGCAGATAATTTTAGGCTAATTAATGGCGGAGTTTCTTGTATCTATCAAGATAGTCTTTGAACTTTTCTGATTTTATGACAGTTATTGGATATAATCCTCTTTTATCTAGTCCTCTAAAGTTGGATCTAATCCTCTAAAGTTGGATCTAATCCTCTAAACTGGGATCTAATCCTCTAAAGTTGGATCAAATCCTCTAAAGTTGGATCTTATCTTCTAAAGTTGGATCTTATCCTCTAAAGTTGGATCTTATCTCCTAAAGTTGGATCTTATCCTCTAAAGATGGATCTAATCCTCTAAATTTGGAGCTAATTCTCTTTTATCTAATCCTCTAGAATTAGTTCTAATCCCGTTAAACGGCAAGTATGAGAGTAAGTAAACTTACCAAAAATACACGTGGGCACTTCCGCAGGTTCGAATTTCCCTTGATCATAGCGACATACATACACACTGGCTGCTTAATTAATTAATCCTCTAAATTTGGAGCTAATTCTCTTTTATCTAATCCTCTAAAATTAGTTCTAATCCCGTAAAACGGAAAGTATGAAAGTAAGTAAACTTACCAAAAATACACGTGGGCACTTCCGCAGGTTCGAATTTCCCTTGATCATAGCGACATACATACACACTGGCTGCGGGGGACTCGAACCGCATACCACTAGCACATTTGACGACACATGAGAGAGCATTGGAATCTCCCGAACATTCAATCCTCCCGTTGAAGTTCAATTTCTTTATATCACACACCTCCACGGCTGAAAAGGAAGTAAATAATATTGATAAAGAAGTCTGGTTGGGGGACTTTAAACAGGAAGGATACCAGCCTGAAATTTTCCTTGCTAAAGAAATAGCAAAGTACGAGTGTGAAGGGCATCCACTCGTAATTTTCTTGTATCCAATTATCAGCCCAAAGCAATCCCCCAGGATTGATTCAAAGGCTGACGAAAAACGCCGACCCCGTCTGAGCACGGAAAAAGGCGAGGAAGAGGAAGCATTAAATTAAAACCATTGTTAAAAATTATTATTATTATTATTATTTTTAAATCTTGAGGTCATCACTTACAATATTGACACTGAGATCCACGGAACTGTTTAGGACATTGACATGTGTTCAATTCAATGCATGTTCCACCATTCAGACAGTCGGGTTCACAAGTAGCTGAAATGAGAGTTAAATTTTATTGAAAATCAAGATTTTTTAAGAGGTTTGAGAAATGAGAATCAAGACTTACTGAAAATCAAGACTTTTTCGACAAATCGTTGCATATGTACGAGATATTTTGAGCAAAATTCAGGTCTAAACAGTAAAATTTGCGCAAATATCACGTACGCACACAAACAATTACCGAAACACCACATTGGAAGAAAAAACCCATTCATTACCTGAGATATAGCGCCGCTACAGGCAATATTTTCCTGCTCGATAGTGTAGTTCTTGGCTTTGATGACAAATCGTTGCATATGTACGAGATATTTTGAGCAAAATTCAGGTCTAAACATTAAAATTTGCGCAAATATCACGTACGCACACAAACAATTACCGAAACACCACATTGGAAGAAAAAACCCATTCAGTACCTGAGATATAGCGCCGCTACAGGCAATATTTTCCTGCTCGATAGTGTAGTTCTTGGCTTTGAGCAGTGTGTACGAACATTTGCCCATAAAGTTGAACTTGTGTCCATCGAATGTCTTGTAGTGAGGGTCGCCTATAGCGGAACATACACCCGGACATTGTCTAGTAGTGCAAGACCATTGGCCGTTCTTGCAAAAGCTGAAATCGAGTAATAAAAACAGGATAGAATAATGGATTCAAGATATAACATTACTTTCCTTCCTATAGGATAAGGGAGTAGAAAAAAAAGGATGAGTGTTTTACCGCTGTTTTTATTTCGGAACAATGAAACTGCTGCTAAATTACTCATGTGGTCTGTGTCATAGCATGTTCATTCCGTAGTATGTCCCTCATCAGATGTGGGCGATAAGAGACACAATTCTTTCCACTTAGGTGCTGGGTTAACACGAGAACACCAGAAAGTAATCCGAGTGAAAATTGCAATCGAAATACCTATGGGTGCAAATTTCTTGTCGATGTTGGGATTCGAACGCGGAAACTTCTGCATGGCAAGCAAGTAACCCTGGACTAACCGTGCCTTCAACTTTGTTTATGTCAAACTTCAAAGTTAATTAATTCAACAAGGTACGTGTCAACTTGATGTCCAGAAAGCCATAAATTGTAAGTGTGCTTGTTTGCAAATATGTCATTTAGATCTGTTTACTTCATTTTACATACTGTGTACTTGGCTCCTTGGCAAGCATCATAGTGATGTCAGATGTCAGTAGTGATGTTTTGACATAAATATTCGCGATATATTTATATATAATGTATATAGCTCCGGGCCGAAATCGTACACAGAATTTCATCAGTTTTTAACCGTGTGTGCTGGGCTTAAATGTGTACATACCTTGACATGCGGGTACCTGATGCCACTCAGGTCTGGAGGGGGTCCACTGTCCATTCTTGCACATGATGTTGGTCACCCCTGAACCATCCGGGAACTTGAATCCGTCAAGGCAGGAAACTGTGCAGAAGCTGGAATTATACGCAGTATATTTATTGCAGTATACCAACCTCAGTGGTGTAGTGCTTAGTACAGTGGAGTTTGAATCTGGTGGTTCGAGTCCTAGTCATAAAATTTAGCGTAGTGTGTTAGGCGGGGAACGACATTGGTGACAAGCATTTCCCTAACGTACGTTAAGCTCTACCGCGCTCCTTAATCATAAGGTCAACAATTCCCCAACGGTTCGAGTCCTAGTCATAAAATTTAGCGCAGTGTGTTAAGCGGAGAACGACATTGGTGACAAGCATTTCCCTAACGTACGTTAAGCTCTACCGCGCTCCTTAATCATAAGGTCAACAATTCCCCAACCATCGAAGTTGTTAGAGTTATGCTTAGCACAATTTTACTTACTCGGAAGTGCAAATTTTGTGAGCATTGTCTGGCGTCTCGGGAAGTCCAGAGCAGGGCAGCTTTTCGAATTCACAATTGTTGCCGAAGAAGTTGGGCTTACAGAGGCAAATGTTGGGCTCCGTGCATACACCGCCATTGAGGCAAGGGGAACAGACAGCTGTTGGGGAGAGAAATAAGAAACTGAGTGGTACAAGGAACGTCAAGAAAAAGAAGAAGAAGAAGAAAAAAAAAACAAGTAGAAGGAACGTAAAGGCCAAGGTACAAGGAACGTCAAGAAGAAGAAGAAGAAAAAGAAAACAAAAAAAAAAACAAGCAGAAGGAACGTAAAGGCCAAATTGGCTCTTCAGTAACGGGGACCTAACTTCTGCAACTAAATATTTGCCTCCTCACATTCAACTCACCCAGCCTGAGGAGGGCCGGGAAAAAGCGGCAGAACGCGATTGTGCAGATAGTCACCTATCCGGACACTAAGCATGCGTAACGTCAATCAGTGATCCATCAGGAACTGGAATATTCAACGTGCTATTATTGGACCGCGCCGCCAGTTTTGATTATATATTTATTTATCATAAGTTTTTTTTTCTAACCGTGCCTTCAACTTTGTTTATGTCAAACTTCAAAGTTAATTAATTCAAAGTCTAAAATTGACCTATCATATAGCTTTAAAACATGAGTAAACCACACAGCACCCAGGCCTGGACACCATTTTGTGGTCAGATAAAATCCCATTCTTCGATTTAGGTCCTGAAGGTGAAGAGGGAATGGAGATGCATGTATATGTCCACAACACAAGGTAACAATCTCACTCCTGATACTATTACTTTTTAAAGAGGTTTGATAGAGGGAACTGTAACTGCTAAGGTCCCGAAGATAAAGAGGGAATGAAGATGAGTGTGTATGTCCACCAGTAAATATACCACTCCAGATACCATTACTTTTTAAAGAGGTTTGATAGAGGGCACTGTAATTGCTAAGGATTTGTCGACCCGAAAGTAAAGAGGGAATGAAGATAGGAGAGCCAGCCGTTCCGAGAACGAATCCTATCTGTCTATTATGGTTTTCTGGAGTTGAAGTTGGCACGTACCTTGTTTTTGTACTGGATATTTCGGATCTAAATTCTAAACCCGAAACGTACAGTACAAAACAAGGTACGTGCCAACTTGATGTCCAGAAAGCCATAAATTGTAAGTGTGAATGTTTGCAAATATGTCATTTAGATCTGTTTACTTCATTTTGTATACTGTGTACTTGGCTCCTTGGCAAGCATCATAGTGATGTCAGATGTCAGTAGTGATGTTTTGACATAAATATTCACTTATATATAATCAACTTGATGTCCAGAAAGCCATAAATTGTAAGTGTGCTTGTTTGCAAATATGTCATTTAGATCTGTTTACTTCATTTTACATACTGTGTACTTGGCTCCTTGGCAAGCATCATAGTGATGTCAGATGTCAGTAGTGATGTTTTGACATAAATATTCACTTATATATAAAAGCATAAAATCTATATTTTCTTGTAAATAAGTACACTATGGGTGTTATTTACAAGTATTTTTACAGCATGAAAATAGGTCTATAAATATACAATGAATTTGATTTATTTACATTTACACCAATACTAAGGAGTTCGTGAAGGAATGATCGAAGATGACGAGGTAGGTTTTAGATGTACGACTGTACGTGGGCATAAAATCTATATTTTCTTGTAAATAAGTACACTATGGGTGTTATTTACAAGTATTTTTTACAGCATGAAAATAGGTCTATAAATAAATATACAATGAATTTGATTTATTTACATTTACACCAGGAGTTCGTAAAGGAATGATCGAAGATGACGAGGTAGGTTTTAGATGTACGACTGTACGTAGATAGTGGTACAAACTACTAAATTCGAGAGCACCAAAGGTAGAAACACACTACCATTGCGTCATCTCAAGTAAACTCTGGGGGAGTCAGAAAATGTAGTTCAAAGTTTTCCCCATAATATTGTAGGTAATATTGTTCAGGACAGCCACAATACTATCACGTGACGTGACGTGACGTGACGGTAGTGTGTTTCTACCTTGAGTGAACATATTTTGTATCAGAAGATTCTCCCCTCCCATCTCCGCTACCTTTCAGAGGTCGACAGGTTGTTAGAGTTATGCTCAGCACAATTTTACTTACTCCGAAGTGCAAATTTTGTGAGCATTGTCTGGCGTCTCGGGAAGTCCAGAGCAGGGCAGCTTTTCGAATTCACAATTGTTGCCGAAGAAGTTTGATTAATTAATTAAAGCCAAAGTGTGAAATAAATAAACGGAATAAATTAAAATTAATACATATTTGTATCAAGCATCAAGCGAGAACTGAAACCTACACCCTCCTATTCAGCAGGCGAGTAAAGGCACTTTACTACAGAGGGAGGTGGATGCTTCATTAGATTAGTGACTATCAGGATCAGATGTGAGGGGTTCTGATATTACGACTGGTCTCGGAACTATGATTATAGCGTAGCTAGATCTGTAGCTTGATGATTCTTGATAACTTAGTACCTCAGTAGCAGTAGGTTGAGCTTGTCTCTATTTCCCAATACCCACTAGGTTATCATCAACTAGTTCATCATCTATTAACGCAGGGGAGGGTGAGTTGACCAGCTTAGGAGAGGGAGAAGGTACGGGGGATTTGACAATGTGTAGAGATACCTGCGAAGGAGGTTGCTTGATAAGTTTGCCAGGCCCAGGGTCGGGGGGCTTGGTGGCCTGAGTGGCCGAGGAAAAATCCAACAGCATCTCAGCAGCCTCCTGAGATGTTGTACCGGCCTTGACAGGTTTGTCTGTAGGTTTTGCATTGGCTAGGGGCAGAGGTTTCTTGATCTCAGCGTCTGAGAAGGATATTCCTCCTATAGGCAGATCCATTTTGAGACTTTTCAACGCATCACTTGTTGCACTCGGGTTGAGTTTCTCATCAAAGCTTGTGGCGTCACAAGACTTGGACGAGAATTTCGTAGGACTAGCACATTGTACAGGACTACTGGTAAGACTGCGGCTAGAAGACTTGACAGGTTCCATCATTTTCTCTTCAATCACAAGACTTGGAAGAGAATTTCGTAGGACTAGCACATTGTACAGGACTACTGGTAAGAC
The DNA here is from genome assembly GCF_000475195.1 of Diaphorina citri. Taxonomy (NCBI): domain Eukaryota; kingdom Metazoa; phylum Arthropoda; class Insecta; order Hemiptera; family Psyllidae; genus Diaphorina; species Diaphorina citri. The sequence goes on along the minus strand of NW_007377824.1, from coordinate 8,681 downwards.
TGCGGCTAGAAGACTTGACAGGTTCCATCATTTTCTCTTCAAACTTGAGAGGACTGGCAAGAACAACGGGGTATTTGCTACTCGAGTCAGGTAACTTATTGCTAGGCAATGGATCGATGGACTTTGTCTCTGAGGAGCTTTGATAGGAAGGTTTAGTATCTGGTTTCTTACTACTGCTAGAGTCACTGCTACTCAGGGTACTAGTACTACTGGAGGTAGTGTTCACTGTACTGCTGCCAGTAGGATTACTCTCTGAACTTCGTGCCGATAGTTTGGGTATTTGAAACTTGGTGTCGAGTTGTTTCACCAATCCCTCTACTACATGTTGTGAAGATAGCTGTATACTTGACTTGTAATCCTCACTCGGTTGCTAGGCAATGGATCGATGGACTTTGTCTCTGAGGAGCTTTGATAGGAAGGTTTAGCGTCTGGTTTCTTACTACTGCTAGAGTCACTGCTACTCAGGGTACCAGTACTACTGGAGGAAGTGCTCACTGTACTGCTGCCAGTAGGATTACTCTCTGAACTTCGTGCCGATAGTTTGGGGATTTGAAACTTGGTGTCGAGTTGTTTCACCAATCCTTCGACTACATGTTGTGATAGTGCTCACTGTACTGCTGCCAGTAAGATTACTCTCTGAACTTCGTGCCGATAGTTTGGGGATTTGAAACTTGGTGTCGAGTTGTTTCACCAATCCTTCGACTACATGTTGTGAAGATAGCTGTATACTTGACTTGTAATCCTCACTCGACTTCTTACTTTTATCTGAACTAGACAGAGACGGAGAGTTACTACCACTAGATGATTTGGATGAGAGCTTCATCTTATCCCTCTGCTTCGTCAGGTCGGAACTACCACCACTCTTGGATAGAGAACTTGAACTACTGGAGGAACTACTGCTACTTGTCTTGAAATGTCCCTCTGCTTCGTCAGGTCGGAACTACCACTACTCTTGGATAGAGAACTTGAACTACTGGAGGAACTACTGCTACTTGTCTTGAAGTTTGACTTGGTGGATAAGCTAGGAGAGCTAGACTTTGAACTAGAGGATGATGATGAAGAGGATAGTTTGGAGCTGCTACTGGATGTACTGCTTCCTGTTACACCACTACTACTGCTGCTACCACTACTACTTGATATCTTGGAACTACTAGACCCTCCTGTACTAGTGCTACTCCCACTAGAACTACTCAGTGTAGCTAGAGGATGATGATGAAGAGGATAGTTTGGAGCTGCTACTGGATGTACTGCTTCCTGTTACACCACCACTACTGCTGCTACCACTACTACTTGATATCTTGGAACTACTAGATCCTCCTGTACTAGTGCTACTCCCACTAGAACTACTCAGTGTAGGAGGTTTAGATGATAAAGTAGAAGACTTCTTAGAAGCAGGACCACGGAAACATATTGGTGGTTAATTTTTACTGGGTTAAACTAAGTCGACCCAAAAAAGAGGTTAGATAGAGGGAACTGTAACTGTTAAGGTCTTATCGTCCCGAAAGCGAAGAGAAAGTCCTGTAAACTTGGGAGAGGAGGAGGAAGGTTTAGCAATCTTGGTGAGTGTTTTGGTTTTGTTGATGGTAATCTTCATTCCGTCTGAACTATGTTTGACTTGATACTCGCCAGGTATTTTACTACTAACTTCTGACTTGCCGCTACTGGTTACTTTCCCATCACTTGTCTTGCTTGACATGGAGGTACTCTTCACTTGGGAGGACTCCTTCCCCCCCTCCCCACTACCAGGCTCCCCACCATGTTGTGCAGACTTTAGCTTGTCTATCACAGCAGACAGAGAGCCTTTCTTCCTCATCTGACTCGGGTCGCCTTTACTAGGATCTAAATCTTCCAGGACGTCAGGTTTCATCTTTACAGTGGGGGGTTTTAGCTTCGGACTTGAATGTGAGGAATTACCGCTGGAGCTAGAACTCAATTTCTTGTCTTTCTCACGTCCAGACTGAAAATCCTTACTCGAGGAGGATTTCTTACTTGAATCACTCTTACTAGAACTGGTTCCAAAAACTTCATAAAATCTAAAGACTTACATACTAGCTGTTTTTCTAAACTCTGATTATCAGTGTCCACCATTGTCCACCTCAAACAAAATTTCTCATCCCTGTGCTTCACTCTAAATGTTAATCTGTCAAGGAAACTCTTCCTTGTTGTGTAGGTATCTAGCAATCATCTTGGGACCATACCTAGGTAGGTACCAAAGGTTCAAAAGATGTTTTACCCTATAGCCTTAACCAACATTCTCTTTATACATTTTCAGGATTCTTGGACCCCAGTTCTCAGAGTGAGGATTTAGAGGCAGGCACAAAACTAGATCTACCATAACCCTACACCTAATCAGTCCTAAAAGAACCATGGCCTTCTTAAGAAGTCTAGGGCTCTTCCTATGTATAAAGGGAAAGTCACAAAAGATCTAAAAAGGTCACAGTGACATTGGGCGTTTATTAAAGCCGATGGCCTTACTTTTACCAATGCAAAGCTTCGGAGTGGGCTTTTAGGGTACGATTCTCAATGGTAAAGCACAGCCTTCTCTTGAAACAATATCAGCTTAATGTTTCCCAGTCAGACTAAGCTGGTCTACTTCCTGTTTAATGCCCCCAACCATTGATTGCTCCTACTATTATAACTAGACAAGGACTCACCACAAACAAAGGCTTATTACTCGTACTATTAATGGTAAAGCACAGCTTTCTCTTGAAACAATATCAGCTTAATGTTACCCAGTCAGACTAAGCTGGTCTACTCCCTATTTAATGTTCCCAACCATTGATTGCTCCTACTATTATAACTAGACAAGGACTCACCACAAACAAAGGCTTATTACTCGTACTATCCCGGGACTTGTCAGTTTGATGGATAATCAAACTAAGCAGAGGCTTAGGAGTGGCCGTGTCTACAGTGGAGCACTCCATTTCTGTCACCGCTTGGATCTTCTTCACCAAAGAGACGCACATGGGGGTGGGCTTGTTCAGTTTGAGAACGAAACAGGCGGGAAGAGAGGCAGTGTTCTGAGGGGTGGAAGCTCCATACACTCTTGGTGCTGGATAATCAAACTAAGCAGAGGCTTAGGAGTGGCCGTGTCTACAGTGGAGCACTCCATTTCTGTCACCGCTTGGATTTTCTTCACCAAAGAGACGCACATGGGGGTGGGCTTGTTCAGTTTGAGAACGAAACAGGCAGGGAGAGAGGCAGTGTTCTGAGGGGTGGAAGCACCGTACACTGGGGTGCTAAGGGAGAGAGAAGAAAGAGAATTAGCAGAGAGGGAGAGGAAGAGGCAGAGTTCCGAGGGGTGGAAGCACCGTTTGTTCTCGGAGGAACGGCTGGCTTTCTCCAATCCTATTTTCTTTCTCTCTTCGATTTCTAGACAATAAGACCTTAGCAGTTACAGTTCCCTCTATCAAACCTCTTTTTTTTAAAAAAAAAAAAAATAATAATAATGGAAAAAAAATCATCTTACTTTTTCCCACTAGGGTTAACACTGACTGTCACCAAGGTTGTTCCATACACTGGGGTGCTAAGAGATAGAGAAGATATAAATTTAGCAGAGAGAGAGAGACATGGGGGTGGGTTTGTTCAGTTTGAGAACGAAACAGGCAGGGAGAGAGGCAGTGTTCTGAGGGGTGGAAGCACCGTACACTGGGGTGCTAAGAGAAGGAGGCGATAAAAACAGACTTAGGACAGAGAGAGAAACAATACTTACGGTCAGACCCTCTCTCAGTAAAATGGTATTTTAGTTTCAGAAAGCAAGATGATTTCCCCTCTTAATTACAACCAACCTTAGTGGACTTTGAATCTAGAGGTTGGTGGTTGGAGTGCATGTCAAGTCATAAAATTAAGCGTAGTATATTGCATGGGGAATGACATTTGTGACGAGCATTTATGCTTAACACAAGTAAAATTCATTTCCCCTCTTTTGACGAGGTAGTGGCTGTACTAAACCATGGGAAATCTGCTATCTTGAAGAGTGGAAACCATTTCAATTTCCCGAAAAGAAAATACATCTCATCTTACCTGGCCAGCCAGGTTAGCTTGTTTGGTAGCGCGTCTGCCTTGTAAGCGTTTGGCCGCGGGTTCGATTCCCGCCCGGGGCGGATTTTATCCTTACCAGATAATGTTCGTTCCCGGAGGAACGGCTGGCTTTCTCCAATCCTATCTTCTTTTTCTCTTCGATTTCTAGACAATAAGACCTTAGCAGTTGCAGTTCCCTCTATCAAACATCTTTTAAAAAAAATAATAATGGGGAAAAAAAAATCATCTTACTTTTTCCCACTAGGGTTAACACTGACTGTCACCAAGGTTGTAATTTGCAACTTATGGGCACAGGAACTCTCCATACTGACTGTCACACTGAAACCCACGTCCACACTATCGGCACTGAGGGGTTTGCTGATCTTGTTCTTCAGGTCGAGGAGATCATAGGGGGACACAAAGTAAGTCAGCATCATGGCATGACCTGTCAAGGGTAAAATAAATAAGAATGGTAAAACAACAACAACAGAAGGGAAAAATAAAAGTACAACAACACCAATAATACTACAAAGGTTAAACAATCAGTTATTATTTCTTTCAAAATGCATCACTCATATTAGGTAGTGATCACTCATATTAGGTAAGAATGATCAAATAAAGCTTTAACTAAATACCACAACAGGTATCAATTTCAGAGAAATTTCAAAGTATTATAGAGAGAAACAACCTATCTGAATGATGATGCTCACCTTTTGGAGTGGTAAAACAACAACAACAGAAGGGAAAAATAAAAGTACAACAATACCAATAATACTACAAAGGTTAAACAATCAGTTATTATTTCTTTCAAAATGCATCACTCATATTAGGTAGTGATCACTCATATTAGGTAAGAATGATCAAATAAAGCTTTAACTAAATACCACAACAGGTATCAATTTCAGAGAAATTTCAAAGTATTATAGAGAGAAACAACCTATCTGAATGATGATGCTCACCTTTTGGAGTTGTGTTTGGACATAAAATATCTAGCAGTACAAAGTAATTTTTTCTTACAAGGTACAAATTAAAATCAAATTTGAAAAGTAATTAAAAACTCACCTCCTCTTCTCTTGTGCAGAGCTCCAACAGGACTCTTGTGTATGAGCAGGAAAGGATCCTTGATGGGTAAAACAACAACAACAGAAGGGAAAAATAAAAGTACAACACCCATAATACTACAAAGGTTAAATAATCAGTTATTATTTCTTTCAAAATGCATCAGTGATCACTCATATTAGGTAAGAATGATCAATTAAAGCTTTAACTAAATGCCACAACAGGTATCAATTTCAGAGAAATTTCAAAGTATTATAGAGAGAAACAACCTATCTGAATGATGATGCTCACCTTTTGGAGTTGTGTTTGGACATAAAATATCTAGCAGTACAAAGTAATTTTTTCTTACAAGTGTACAAATTAAAATCAAGTTTGAAAGGTAATTAAAAACTCACCTCCTCTTCTCTTGTGCAGAGCTCCAACAGGACTCTTGTGTATGAGCAGGAAAGGATCCTTGATATTTGTCTGCAATGATGCAAGTGTAATCAAATCTGCCTCCAGAGACTGGAGAGCTGCAAAGGCCTTGGACTTGACCTTCTTCTCGGCATTCAACTGATAGATTGATGGAGTGTAATCAAATCTGCCTCCAGAGACTGGAGAGCTGCAAAGGCCTTGGACTTGACCTTCTTCTCAGCATTCAACTGATAGATTGATGTGAGACTTTCCAACTGAACAGTAAAATCATTAAAGTCCTGATTCTGAAGACACTGAATTAGCTCTTCACAACTTTGCTGATCTCGACCTTCATGATGAATCTTGACGTCTTTCACGTTGCCACTAGCTTCAAGAACAACCTCCAAGTAGAACATGTCTGAGGAAATGAACCAATCGAACCCACTCTGACCTGCCATGAATTTTAGTCTGCAAACAACAACAAAGTATTAACATGAATAATGCAAATTGTGTAGTGGTTAGTGGAGTAGACTCAAGATCTTTAAGTTGGTGGTTTGAGGCCAAGTCTAGATTGCCACTAGCTTCAAGAACAACCTCCAAGTAGAACATGTCTGAGGAAATGAACCAATCAAACCCACTCTGACCTGCCATAAATTTCAGTCTGCAAACAACAACAAAGTATTAACGTGAATGAGAATAATGCAAATTGTGTAGTGGTTAGCGGAGTAGACTCAAGATCTTTAAGTTGGTGGTTTGAGGCCAAGTCAAGCCATAATTTTATAGAGGCAATTATTATGTATCTAAGATTTTAATAAGGATATTTTTGACTGAATATATTTTTAAAAATAAAGTTCAAAGATGGTGAGTAGGCAGTTGTGCTTTGTGATTAAAATTAGAAACGTTCTTACCCCAGTTGTCTACTAATACTCTCTAATCTTTCAACCATGGCCTGCAATGAGTTCACTTTGATAGATTGTTGCAACAGATCCAAACATTTCTGCAGCTGACTTCTTTCTACATTGTCAATAGCATATCTTTTCTCCTTCTCTAATCTTTCAACCATGGCCTGCAAGGAGTTCACTTTGATAGATTGTTGCAACAGATCCAAACATTTCTGCAGCTGACTTCTTTCTACATTGTCAATGGCATATCTTTTCTCCTGAAAAACAATTGAAAATTAGGTCAGTAGGAAATAATTTAGCCATATGGTCAATTTGAAATTTAAAGATTCTATCTGTTTCAATCCCAAATTAATGCAATCAGGACCAAAGCTGATGAAGATGGTTGATTAGCCATTGAAACTTTTGATCCCAATTAATCTTCTATACTTACCAGAATGGTCATCCGTAGAGCTTTGGCCATATCAAAGAATGATTTGTATTGAGAGGCTTTATTTTTGAGCTTTTCCATTAGCATGTCACACTGGACTTGCTTGGCTTTGTCTACAGGTGTACCTAGAATGATCAAAGAGAAAGTGAGCAAGAAAACAAGATAAATTTGGAAAAAAAACTTATTATGCCAATTTCAAGAGTCTGTTAAGCTGTGTCCACACATAGTAGACTAGCCAGGGATTGACATAGGTTGATATCAACTGAACCATCCACACTGGCTTAACAATGAAGATTCATCTCATCAATGGACTATGTGTGGACTGTGGACACACCTTTAGAGCATGAGAAAAATAGGGCAGTACTTCATACAATGCATAGCTAAAGTACCTAATGACATATTGACATAAAACAGAAATAAAGTGATTGGCTGTTGGCAAGTAATTTTTTTAAAAGTTTGTCATTATCACCCTTAATTTTCATTTCAATGGCCACGAAGCTAAGGTTTCTGTCCAAAATATTATCACACTTTCATGGCCCCACTGGCTTAACAATGAAGATTCATCTCATTAATGGACTATGTGTGGACTGTGGACACACCTTTAGAGCATGAGAAAAATAGGGCAGTACTTCATACAATGCACAGCTAAAGTACCTAATGACATATTGACATAAAACAGAAATAAAGTGATTGGCTATTGGCAAGTATTTTTTTTTAAAGTTTGTCATTATCACCCTTAATTCTCATTTCAATGGCCACAAAGCTAAGGTTTCTGTCCAAAATATTATCACACTTTCATGGCCTGTAAAAATACATGGAAATAGTGCGAAATTAAATCCGGTAGTTGTGCATAAGGCGCGTCAATGGGACATTACAAAAATCCTTTTATAAGAGGGAAGATACTTGCTTAAGGAGTGTTCCTAGTGAAGTTTTAAAAGGCGCGAAGTAAAAACAAGTCACATAATATTTTAATTGATTAGCACTTAAGAAACGAACTTTGAAATCTTAGGCGCGTCCGTGAGACATTACAAAAATCTGTCTATAAGAGGGATTTCATGGCCTGTAAAAATACATGGAAATAGTGCGAAATTGAATCCCAACTTAGGTATTAGTATAAATTTGATGAGTCTACCTATCTTCTTTCTATATGAAGAATATATAAATAATATATGACAGTAGGTACCTATGACACAACCACAGAAACTGGAAGCCTTACCTGAAGAGCTCATTTTGAAGCTTACAACTCCACCTTAGCCACTGGGTAATACGAACAACTTTTTTAAACTACAGTATCGCGATGTCAGGAATTTTCCAATATTATCTCCAACTTCGTTCATTCAACTTTGCACACCTTTTTCCTTGGAAAATTAACTTTCTTTTTCCTGAAAGCTCAAAAGTTCTTTTGTTTGCTTTTCTGGCTTTTCAAATTTTGAGCAATATTTTTGTGCTCGTTGTTGTGGTGTTGCCAAATAGATTTGAAACTACCCGATTTTCTATAGGGCGTTTTTTCCTGAAACTCCTGAAAGCTCAAAAGTTCTTTTGTTTGCTTTTTTGGCTTTTCAAATTTTGAGCAATATTTTTGTGCTCGTTGTTGTGGTGTTGCCAAATAGATTTGAAACTACCCGATTTTCTATAGGGCGCTATCACGGTGTGGAGGCCGTGGCGACCACGGCATGAGGTTTTTTTTAAATTATTAATATGTGGTTTTTTATAATTTTATTTAATATGGAACATTCACACCGAAATAATAAAATTAATTACCGGCCCTTCTTTTTTTTCTCAGCATTTTTTACTTTGCGCTCGTGGCCATTCCCTTGGGCAATCTGATTTTAACCCGATCGCCAGATTTTGTAGATTTGGCAACATTTTGATAGATAACG